>NC_045957.1:24217440-24419940 GCF_010909765.2 Amblyraja radiata | reverse complement strand
GGAGGCGAAGGCCGAGTCATTGGGTATTTTTAAACATGGAGATTGATAGGATCTTGATCAGTAAGGGCGTCAAAGGTTCTGGGTAGAAGGCAGGAGAATGGGGTTGAGAGGGAAAGATAGATCAGCCTGATTGAATGGCGCAGCAGACTTGATGGGACAAATGGTCTAATTCTGCTCCGAGGTCTGCTCCAAGCCATTCGGCCTACTGGATCCGTGCCGACCATCGATCACTTGTTCCAGACTGACTGAGCCCCTGATCTTCTCTCCAGGTGGGAAGAAAGCACCCCATTTCCGCAGGAGCGGAGCTCTCTCAGCCTGGTCACATTGTCGGACTCCCTATACGCCATCGGTGGGTTTGTCATGTTGGAATCAGAGTCCGGATCCGGAGATTTCGTTCCAACCGAGATCAATGACGTCTGGAGGTAATTTGTCAACTTTTCACCCGCACACGACCATCATCGATGTTTCGAGGAACAGGGCCAAATGCAGGCAAATGGGACTCGCTCAGCTAAACCTATGGTCACCATGGACTAGTTGGGACTGGGGGCAGGATCTGTGGTGGATGTCTCTATAATTTGTATACTTACTACCTAATTCTCCTGCAAATCATCTAGCATGGCTAATTACCGACCCATGATGATAAACAAAACTGAATGCAAGTCAGCATGGACACAGTGCAACATTAAAATCTTGTAGTCATGGAGTTATATAGCATGGAAACAGGCTCTTCGGCCCAACTTGGCCAAGCTGACTAAAGACGTAGGTTAATTGGCATCTGTTAATTATACATTGATTGATTAGATCCTTTAATAATCCTTTACAGGAAATTACAGTGCCACAACAGCTTCAAGACAGACATAACACCACACATTTCCTCAGATAGCTTCCATACTTAATAAGTTAAAATACAATGAATGAATACTAAAAAAGTGCAAAGTTATTTTTGTGCATTGTAAAACCTTATAGCAGCTGGTATACAAGACTTCCTATCTCTCAGTTTTGCACATTGGTGCAATCAGTCTCTGACTGAAGATGCTGCTCTTGATCACCTTCAGGGCGTGGAGTGGGTGAGTGGGGTTGGTCATTATTGAACCCAGTTTGTTCAGAGTTCTGGCCTCTGCCACCTGCTGGACCGTTAGTCATCTGGACACTGCACAGCAGGGGTTGGCAGATGTTGAATGACCTTAGCCTCCTTAAGAAATTCAGTCGACTTTGTCCCTTCCTGTACACCGCCTCCATATGACTCTTCCAGTCCAGCTCACTGTCAAGCTGCACACCAAGGTACCTGTGGTTGGCGACCACCTCCTCAGTGCCCCTGATGGTGATTGGTGTTGGTTGAGTCCTCCTCCTCCCCCTCCTGAAGTCCACAACTATCTCCTTGGTTTTTGTGGTGTTGAGATGGAGGTTATTGTGTGCACTCCACTCCACAAAGTTGTTTATTGTATCTCTATACTCCTCCTCATTGCCCCCTTTGATGAGGCCGACAACAGCTGTGTTATCTGAAAATTTCTGCAAAAAGCAGCTGTTGGTGTTGTGTTGGAAATCCGCTGTGTAGATGGTGAACAGGAATGGAGCCAGCACAGTTCCTTGTGGAGCCCCTGTGCTGCTCAGGATGGTGCTTGAGACATTGTTCTGTAGGCGCACGTACTGTAGTCTGAGGAAAAGGTAACCCAAACACCACAGTACCAGTAATGGATCCACCTTCATCTTCTCCATCTTCTCCCCTAGCAGTCGGGGCTGAATTGTGTTAAAGGCGCTTGAGAAGACAAAGAATGTAATCATTGTCCCCATTGTGTGTAGGATATTGCTAGTGTACGGGGTGATCACTGGTCGGCACGGACCGAAGGGCCTGTTTCCCTCCATGTACCTGTCCAAATGTCTTTTAAACACCGCAATTGTACCCACCTCCACTTCATTTGGCAGCTCATACCACTTTGTGTGAAAAATATGTCCCTCAGTTCCCCTTTAAATCTTTCCCATCACCTTAAACCTATGCCCTCTTGGTTTCGACTCCACTATCTTTGGAAAAAGACTGCAGCCATTATAGATACAAGGTGCTGGAGTAACTCAGCGGATCAGGCAGCATCTCTGGAGAAAAAGGATGGGTGATGTGTCGGGTCGGAACTTCTTCAGGCTCAAGGATCCATATATCTTTACAAGGTCTCCCCTCAACCTCCTTAATTCCAGGAAAAACAGTCCCAGCCTCTCCAGATAACTCAAGCCCTCAAGTTGTAGTAACATCCTCGTGAATCTTTCTGAACCCTTTTAAGAGTAATGACTTTGTTCCTATAGCTGTGCGACCAGAACTACACACCATTCTCCAACTGTGCTCTCATCTACGCCTTGTATTTACAACAAGGTCTCCCAACTCCTGTGTTCAATGCTCTGACTGATGAAGGCAAGCATGCAAATGCCTGCCTGAAGCAGTCTGAAGAAGGGTCCCAACCCAAAACGTCACCTATCCTTTATCTCCTGAGATACAATCTGACCCGCTGAATTACTCCAGCACTTTGTGCCCATCTATGCCAAATTCCTTCTTCACCATAGCAACACAAGGGACTGCCGATGTTAAAATCGTGAGCAAAAAAAACGTGCTGGAGGAACTGAACGGGTCAGGCAGCACCTGTGGAAGGAATTGACGGATAACACTTGTATTCGGGACTTCTTCAGAACCTAGCTAACAGTGTCATCACTTTCAGGAAACTATGCACCTGTACCCTTAGATCGGTCTTGTGTACATCACTCTTCAGAGACCTACTATTTACTGTGCAAGTCTTCCCAGTTCATCTAGATCCTATTGTAGTCTTGGTTAACTTTCTTCACAGTCCACCATTATTAGTGTATTATGCATCTATCTAAGCGACCATCACATTGTCCTCCAAATCATTAATCCAGATGACAAACACCAGTGGTCTCAGCACCGATCCCTATGGAACACCACTTGTAACAGACCTCCAATCTGAATAGCACCCCTACCACCTTCCCATTCCTTTTGCCAAGCCAATGTTGTATCCAGTTGGCAAGCTCTCTTTGGATTCCATGTGATCTAACCTTCCAGATGAGCCTACCATGCGCAATATCGTCAAAGGCCTCGCTGAAGTCCTTGTGTTTGTCAGATAGTCATACAGCATGGAAACAGACTCTCCGACCCACTTGCTTATGCTGACCAAGGTGCTACATCTAAGCTAGTCCCATCTCTGTGCGTTTGACTCGTATCCCTCTAACTTTCCTATCGTCTACATGTCCAAGTGTTTATATACACACACATAAAACAAACAATAATAGTGCAAAAAGACAAAACCAATGCCCCCAAGTCTCTGTAATTCAGAGTTTATTTGGAGGTTGTAGTGTTTAATAGCCTGATGGCTGTAAGGAAGAGGCTACTCCTGAAACATTACAAGTTTTCAGGCTCCCGTACTTTCTTCCCGATGGCAGGGGTGAAATGAGAGCGTGGTCAGGGTGGCATGGCCCTCTATGATGTAGGCTGGCTTTTTGAGGCAGCGACTCCTGTAGATCCCTTCGATGGTGGGGAGGTCACAGCACCCAGATTGTTCCAACAAAATCCCTCGGGTGCGATAGACCAAAATGGCATCTTCCTCTGACGCTAGTCACGGTTTCGTTTTATTTCCAGGTACAACGATGACAAGAAGGAATGGTTTGGAATTCTCCGGGAGATTCCGTACGCTGCAACAGCAACGTTCCTTCCAGTTCGACAAAATATTTTACGAATGAACAAGCTATAGACATTGGTATCAAGTAAACTGCAAAGGGTATGAGATGTAATACTTGGAACCAAACACTGGAAGAGGGGGATTTATGTGTTCTTTATAAAACACACGTCAAGCTCCTCTGCTTCTGGATCCCTTTTGCATTTAGAAATAGTTTAGGAGTGCAGATATATTCGGAGTTGATTCATGTAATTAAATTTCCAAACATTTCAGTTCTGATAATTTGAGTGATTCATACCAAAGTTTTCATAATGATGTGGAGTACATTTTGTATAAAATGAATGAAACTATTAATACTGTGGGCGCAATGAGACTGGCTTTGTCACAGAAAAAGTACACTGAAAATACGAATTAAAGATTTAATACAACAAAAAAAAAATCACATTTATATAGCACGTTTAATTTACAAAATAGCAAGTGCAGGTGATCCAACCCATTGAAAGGCACACGAGGAACTGCAGATGCGGGTTTACAAAACAAGAGCCAAACTGCTGGCGTAACTCAGTGGAGCCTCCAGCAATGCTGCCAGACCCGCTGTGAACTTTATTCCTTCAAAGATATTCAGTGTTAGTGCTGTGTCTGTTTCAGACTGAACCACCTTTAGTTTAGTTTAGTTTACATACAGCGCCGAAACAGGTCCTTTGGCCCACTGAGTCCGCATCGATCAGAGATCACCTTCGTACACTAACTCTATCCTACACACTAGGGATAATTTACAATTTACCGAAGCCAATTAACTTACAAACCTGTCACGCTTTGGAAAGTGGGAGAAAACCGGAGCAGCCGTAGAAAACCCACGCAGTCACAGGGTGGATGTAGAAACTCAAGAGCTGATAGCACCCGTAGTCAGGATCAAACCCGGGCCTCTGGCGCTGTAAGGCAGCAACTCTACCGTTGCACTACCTCACTCTCACCGACACCAAACAACTTTTCATTCTACTTAAGGCGAACACGAGATTTAGGCCAAGATTCCTGGTGTGGTACTGAAGGAGTTCTCCTGTCCAAGCCCTGGTCTTTGGATGGTTATCAGCACCTCCACTTGTATGGATTGCTGATGCTGGTCATGCTCAATTAAATCACCTGGTCAAACAGCACAGAAACAGGCCCTTCAGCCCAACTTGTTCATGCCGACCAAGATGCCCCATCTTTGCAAGTCCCTCCTGTCTGCGTTTGACCCATATCCTGCTAAACCTTTCATATCCATGTACCCATCCAAGTTTCTTTTAGATGGTGTTATAGTAGCTGCCTCAACTACCTTCTATGGTAGCTCGTTCCATATACCCACCATCATCTGTGAGAAAATGTTGCCCTTAGAACTATGTCCTCTGGTAATTGATTCCCTAACCTTGGGCAACAGACTCTGTGCATTCACCCTATCTATTCCCCTCATGAATTTGCCAGATCACCCCCCCCCCCCCCCCCACCCCACCCAGCCTCCTGTGCTCCAAGGAATAAAGTCCTAGCCTGCCCAGCCTCTCCCAATAGCTCAGCCCCTCAAGTCCTGGCGACCACTAAAACAATCCTTCATTCTTTACACGGCCCATTCCCACCCACCTTTGCTTTAATGCCATCATGCTCAGCCATCTCTGCACCTCTATAGACTTTCCCACTCCTTGTCCACCTCATTTCTTTCCACCTATGTTTGTGTAACAACGTTTGATGTACCAGCTTATAGCAAGTCATTGACCAATTACATTAATTCTGCTTTTTACGATTCATACCTGATTTGTTGAATATTTACGAAATATATTTTGATTTCCAACATTGAAAAACTTACTTTACTTTCGAGACGCAGTGTAGAAACAGGTCCTTTGGCCCACTGAGTCCGTGCTGACCAGTGATCACCCCGTACACTAGCACTCTCTTGCCTGCATTAGGACCCATTCTTCCCTGCCTTGCCTATTTAAGTACCTGCCTAAATGCCATTTAAATGTTGTATTTGTATCCGATTCCAGCACCTCCACTGGCAGCACTTTCTGGATTCAGCCACTCTCTGTTAAAAAAAATACTTACCCCTTAGATCCCCAAGGATAGAAAAAATAAGTTATAGGCAGAAGGATTGCAATAAACTGCAAATTGATTGACAATAACACTTAAAATAAAATCAAGGCATGAATCGTACATTTATTATAATGAAAGGATTTATTTCTCTCATGAATTAAGACAGCAAATCCTGTATACACCATACACTAAGCAATACATAAATGACGGATATAGACTGGTAATTGTAGCACCTATTGACATAATCTTCCTTTTAACCACAAGATTAAAACATTCTATATTAATGCTATATACACAAGATAACTAAGATGTGTTTATGTAGTAAAATATAGAATTAAGATACTTATGACTGTTACACAAAATTTTATTTTTATTATTTTTAAACCTAATGCTTTACTAGACGGCCAAGCTAAATTTTGGCCTTGAATCCACTGAATATTAACTGTAGCATTTCCCTATGTTTAACAAGCTGTACACTACCTGAATGAGGCAGCACTATGCAGCCAGCAACATTGGTATAATCTCGTAGCAAGATAGTGGAATAACTACAGTAATGGAGCAACATTCCTCCCCACCAACTCCCGCCCGCCTCTCCCCCCACCCGCCCCCCCCCCCCCCCTCCCTCCCACCCTACCCCCAACCAACCATCCCACCCCTCTGGTCTGTGTAGAAAGGACTATTAAATAGGGATAAGGTGCAAGATTTCATGGATAAAAAATAGCTTACCTAAATGAAGCACATGAAGAAATTCACCCTTGATACTGGGCAGTAC
The DNA here is from genome assembly GCF_010909765.2 of Amblyraja radiata. NCBI lineage: Eukaryota > Metazoa > Chordata > Chondrichthyes > Rajiformes > Rajidae > Amblyraja > Amblyraja radiata. The sequence continues at coordinate 24,413,439 of NC_045957.1, read as the reverse complement.
AGTGAAAAGTAACATTTGTGGTAAGGTGATGGATGCCAACAAAGAGTTAAATCATCCGATTCATTGTTAACTCTCACCCTTCAACTCTGACCCTCAGACGTAGCTACCTTTGAATTTAATATCCAAGCAGAATGTGTCCGAATCTTTAACCCATTCAGCCTCAAGAGAGGGGCAGACCATATTATGGCCAAGCGGAATTACTTCCGACAGGAACGTAACGTGCGTTTGGCTTGATAAAGGATGAGAGTTCCTGAAATTGCCGCAACTGGAATGAGGATTTATTCAAAAAAACAAAAATAAGACTCACCGAAGGTAGTGCCACCAAAACAAAATAAAAATCCTCTTAACATTGTTGTTGTGAGACACAAAGACATACAGTTAACCTGTGTGAGTTTGTCCTGCTAAATGTCCATTTATTGCTTTCTTTGGGATAATTTTTGTCAAAAACTTTTTTATCAAAACTCTTTTTTAAAAATAGGATTATGGAATTCAAACATTTCCCACCCCCATTCAATGATACAAAGAGATCTTGGCTACAAAAAAAGGGAAGGGCACAATCACACGTTCCCTCTGGCTAATGCAGTTTAGAGGTGTGACTGTGGGTTTGAGGGGAAGGATCACTGCAAATGAACAGTTAACCTTGAACTGAAGATAGACGCAGAATGCAGGAGTAACTCAGCGGGTCAGGCAGCATTTCTGGAGAAACGGAATAGGTGTCGTTTCGGGTCGAGAACCTTCTTCAGACTGACTGCTCTCAGCCTGACGAAGGGTCTCAACCTGAAACGTCACCTATTTTTTTTCTCCAGAGACACTGCCTGACCCACTGAGTTACTCCAGCATTTTGTGTTGATATTCAGTGTAAAGCAGCATCTACAATTCCTTCCTACACAATAACCTTGAACTTTGTGCAAAAAAAGTCACAATGTGACAACTCCCCCTTCACTCCAAAACTGCAAAGAATTACAGCACTGTGGTAGGTTCCTATGCAGGAGGTTTTTAAAAAACGAGGGCTTATCTGCCAATGACTAGCTGAGGGCTCCTATAGCAGTACACCAAGACATAATGAAAAGTGCTGAATTATCAGTACTGTGAGAAACATTAAAATGCTAACCCCTTGCTTTAACTATTGCTTAAAGTGTGATTCCCCTCCAATTCCTTCTCTTTATGATGAGCAAAATAGGCAGAATTCTAAAGTATTAAAAACATTTAATATTAAAAAAGTCCTATGTTTTTATAATAACCAACCTTTTATTTTATTTAACATTTTAAATTCTGTATCCGATAAAGAGCACATTAAAAATACTGCGATGCTTCACTTGACACATTCCTCCTTCCCTCTGTGCAAAGACAAATACTGCACGTTAAATTATCTAAAATATAGTCTGTGTTAACAGTGCACTTGCAAACATACTTTCGCTCCCCTGTTATTTGCCACCAAATGATTCTTTGAAGACCTGCACAACAGAGTCTAGGACGAGAGGCCACAGCCTCAGAATAAAATGACGTACCTTAAGAAAGGAGATGAGGAGGAATCTCTTTAGCCAGAGTGGTGAATCTGTGGAATTCATTGCCACAGTTGGCCTGTGGAGGCCAAGTCACTGGGTGTTTTTAAAGCAGAGATTGACAGATTCTTGATTAATAAGGGTATAAAAGCTTATGGGGAGAGGTTAATAGATGGGGTTGGAAGGAAAGATAAATCATCCATGATTGAATGGCAGAGTAGACTCAATGGGCTGAATGGTCTAATTCTGCTTCTATGATTTGTGAACTTCTCCCCAATAAAAGACAGTGATTTTCTGTAAGATTAATGTTGCTGATTGATTATGTCATTTCCGATTCACTTATTTCAAATGAGCAGCCATCATTTTTCCAGTCTTACTTCATTGTGTGAGAGGAAGAAAGGACCTCCAGGCGGGTATGAAGCACATGGTTCAAGACCCTGGAGACCAGGCATCATCGCCACTAAATGCTCAACAGCAACAATAACACACTCCCCAATCCAACAGCCAGAAACAACTTCACCTGTGGGAGGGTCTGCCTGTCAAGGAGAGGACTAGTCAGCCACAGCAATAAATGCAACCACAGATGAAACATTCCCCTCTCCAAGCTGAACAACGTCAAAGCTGCACCATCATCTCTCGCAGATGGACGGATGCCAACTATTTAATTGTGTACTAGAGTACAATGGGGGCGGGGCAATTAAAGGACATCCAACAATTATACAAAGAGAAATCTGTGAAGCAGATGCAGTGTAGTGTGCGAGTTATTTAAAAACCAAGACCATTTCAGGCCCCAAAGCAGGCAATCACTGCAGCTTTAGTCTAGTTTCAAAACAGAAGACTGCCTAAGCGCTCCATGTAATAAATGCTTTTAAAACCTATGTTAGTGTTCAAGTGTAAAAAACAGTTTGCTGGTATCTGTTAGTCAAGCAATTCTAAGTAAACTAAAATGGCAGCGTGTGGAGACACATTAGACCCTGGTAGCAACTCCCAACTATCCAGATGTGGACAGCTGTGCCGCTATTCCCTTTATTCTCTGCAGTTCACTGATATTCAACTCTAATTCCAGTTTCCTCCGTAATTATCAGACTCTGGAACAGACCACTTAAATGCTGGGGATAAATTCCCGATATTCCACTTGCATCCCTTGCACATTTTCTAAATCTGCACTTTCTCTGCAGCTGTCACGCTATATCCTACACTCTGTTTATTTTCTCTTTTGCATGGGACAATGTACACATGATTTTTTGCTATATCTCGGTACACATGACAATAATAAATCAATACAATCCTTATATTCCATGATTGCCTTAGTACCCCAAAGATCTAACAATCTTGTCTTGAATATATTAAAAACCTAACCATCCATTGTCTTCTGGAATAGAGAATTCCAAACATTCGCAAGCCTTAATTAGAGTTAAGAAATTTCTCCTCCTCTTAGTCCTAAGTGGCCAAGACAGGATCTGCTGGATCTAAACTCTCCAGCCAGGACAACTATCTTCTCAGCATTCATCCTACCATGGCACATAAAATCTTAAGTTTCAATGAGATCTCCTCTTATTCTTCTGAACACCAGGGAATTATACGTCCAGTAGTCTGAATCTCTCCTCAAATAATGATTCTTGGACTGAGCAATCAATCTAACAAAACCAGATGTGGTCTCAACATGTATCTGCAGTGATATACCAAACTACTAGAGGAACTCTGAAGAAGGGTCCCAACCTGAAACGCCACCTATCCATGTTCCCCAGAAATGCTGGTAAGTTACTCCAGCACTTTGTGTCTATCTTTACTAGAGGGACACAATGGGATGGGCAGCATCAGTGGAGGGACCAGGAATTGTCGACGTTTCAGGTCGGGACCTCTCACCGGGACCGACTCTTGGTCCTAATGCAGCGTCTTGACCCGAAACTACTTGCCTCCACTGATGTTACTTGACCCTATTTGTGCTCCATATTCCAGCACCAGTGGTCTCTTATGCCTCTTAAGTAACTGCAGCCTGACTTTACTCTTGTAATTCAATCCTTCTGCAATTAAAGCCCACCTAGCTTTTGGATCCCCTACTTACCCTGCTGTAATTGTAATAGGAGACTAGATGTATAGTCTATTCTGTCCTAATTCAACAAAGCGGTATGAATATTGATTTCTCTCATTTCAAGTAACCCTGCATTCCCTCTCTGTCTCTCTCGCCTTCCCTCCCCCACCCCATCCTCCTGCTAGTTCCACTGCCGTCCTGCCTAGTTTCACTGTTTGAATTCTCGTTATCATTGGGCCATTGTAGACTCCACCTTTCCTTGATCATCATTGCTGGCTTTGATGAGTAATTTTCATACCTTTCATTCATTTGTTCTTTGTATCTTTTCATACCTCTAGTTTCCCTCTCCCCTTCCCCTGTCTGAAGAAGGGTCTCGCCCTAAAACGCAACCTATTCCTTTTTTCCAGAGATGCTGCCTGACCCACTGAATTAATCCAGCATTTTGTGTCTAACTTCTTGCGAATGTTCATCTTTCAGAGACCACCATTTTGAGGTGAAGATGTGGTAGGTAAACTGGACTTACCTTTGCTTGGTATGATGCAAAGCTTAGCAATGTAAGTGATCCTGCTGGGGATCTCCATGCTGTTGCCTGACTACTTATTAGAAGCCTTCCACAAGCTCAAGCAAGTTCAACATAAGTCAACTATCAACCCCAATATTCCCTTGTCCTTGGGCACTATCTGACAAGATCAGAAAGTCCTTGGTCAGGAAAAACTGATGGTGTTTGATCATCTGTGCATTGACAAAGTCCCTATCTGAAACACACATTGAAATACCAGTTGAAACACATACAAGTCACTGGAGTAATCATGTTACCCGTTCATCTCCAAAACGTGAAACTCCAACTCTATCACAAAGACACCACTGTAAATTGAGATTGGAGCACATCCCCAGATGAGTCAACGGCAGCCACATCTGCTGGAAGTGGTGGAAGGGGAGGGAGGGAGGGAGGGTGAAACACTTCTGTGATGTGCATCCATGTCCATCATTGACTGCCCCATCCAAGCTTGCAACTCAACGCACTCAATCATCTAAGGCAACATTTGAAAGGAAAATTCACCTGTTTTCGTGTTCAAGTAAGGTAAGATTTAATGAACAGGACAAACGCCCTCGCTCACTATGGCTTGGAGCCATACAATCACTGACAGGATTGCTGCTGCGACTTTAGTGACCCAAAGCTCCTCATCTGAATGCCACCATGTGAGATTCTCCAGCTCAGATCATTGCATCCTTTTTGCCGGGTGCTCAGCAGGATTCATCACTTTTCCTTCAGTGTTACACTAACTAGTTTCACTCCCATTCATTCGGCTGCTTTGCATCAAAATCCCTTGGCCAGTACTGACACAGTCTGCCCTTTCTCTTTTTTAATGTTCCGGAAACAAGAAAACGGCAACGACAGTATTTACCCGTTAGAAGATACGCCGTCCATGATTAAGTGCTAATTGCTATTAAAAAAATTCCCCAGAAACATACATGAAGTTTGCAAGCAAAGGACAGCAAAGGTGAGCTGGAGTGGGCTCAGAGGGGCAGGAGAAAGTAGTGTTGTGCCCAGGCTCACGGCTTCCTAGCCAGAAGAGCTACTTCGTACGACTGACCTTGCCCGTCTGTCTCCCCCCTCTTTGGCTTCTGCACACCCCCACAAGATAGAGCTCCTTCTTTCTCACTCTCCTTTCAATCGATCCCACAGTAGGTCGCGGGCTCCATGCTTTAATAACCAAAGTCATGGTTCACTTGCGCAACACCCACATTGACTGCTAAAAAATAAACGCCAAGTCTGTTAGACGCGCTCCAGTAAATAGTTAAGCTTGCCACACACAAGCACAGCTCGTCTTACCCTTGTTAAATAAAATAGCAGGTTATAGATTTGAGGCGAGGGAAAAGGGGAGTGACGGGATATGGGAAGACTCCCAATATTACCTTGCTAAGTAAGTATATCAGGAACACATTTATTAAGGGCCTCTTGCTTAGCTTCTTCCCCACCCCCGAGATGCACTCTGCAATAAAGCTGCACGAGTCCTTCTTGCATTATATACTGTAGGGATATTTGTGTTCTAACACAGGTTGGTTTTTTTAGTGAGCGGTTAAAGTCTATGAGTGGTTGAGACCAGTCCACACTAGTCTTGTCCTATATGATACGTTAAAAAAAATTATTTGTCTGCATCCTTACTGTAAATAATACACCAAAATAGGTTTTTATCGTTACACAAGTCATGATCTTTGTCCCCTTCCCCCTCCCTCCAAGGTTCGTCGACTTTAAGTCCCCATCCTTTTAAGTACATTTGCCTCTTTTGGTTATATTTTCCTCCCAGTTAACAGTATATTCAGAGTCACACATGGGAGGGGAGGGAGGGAGGGAGGAAGGGGTGGGGGGGGGCACCTTCAGCCGATTGTTAGAGTTCCTTGTCTCTTTTGTACGGAGAGGAGAAGAAATAATAGCTCTCTGCCGTTCAGTTGTTGTTGGCGTTGATCCGACTGCCCGGGAAGAGTGGCGGAGGGGGTGGGAGGTGGTGGGGCGGGGGCAGGGTGGGGGGCAGGGAGTGCAGGAGGGGTAGCGGGAGGGAGTGAGGGTGAGGGTGGGAGTGGTGGTGGGAGAGGAGGGGGTTGGAGTTGGGGGGCGGGCTGGAGGCCAGGTTGTTGTCCGGGGTGATGGGGTTGGTGACTCGGAAACACTTCTCCTTGTGGGCCTTCAGCATGTTGGAGAAACGGAAGCGCTGGCCACACACGTCGCATGGGTATGGCTTCTCGCCCGTGTGCGTGCGACGATGGCGCTTCATGTTCGGCCGGCTGGTGAAGCTCTTGCCACAGATCTCACAGATGTACGGCTTCTCCCCTGCAAGCAAAGCAGACGTGTCAGCTCTTGTTTTAAGTTCAGTTCAGATTAGAGCTGCAGCATTGAAACAGACCCTTCGGCTCACGCCCGTGCCCGCTAGTTTACTTATACAGCATGGAAACATGTCCCACCAGGTCCATGCCGACCATCTATCACCAATTCACATTAGTTTAATTTTTGCTTCAGAGCTACAGCATTGAAAGGCACTTTGGCCAACCATACCTATGCTGACCATCATTCACACTACAGGTTCACCACCAATTTTGCGGCACCCTTGGTTCCAGAGCCTTTCTGGGTTATACATTTTGCCGGACCAACAGAGGTCATGGACGGGGGGCGGTGAGATATTGACCCGCAAAGTCAGCCGTGAAAGTCGGGAACGGATCTGTTGGCTCTGGCCAGACCAGTTCGATCGCCCCATCCTCAGCCGGGGTGAGGTGGGGGGGGGGGGACGAGGTATTAATTTTATCCGAATTAAAGGGGGGGGGGGGGGGGCAGACTGCCAGTTGCTGGTAAACAGGTGGCAGATCTGTAGTTTAGTTTTTAGTTTAGTGATAGAGCATGGAAACTTGTCCTTCGGCCCACCGTTTCCACAAGGCCCATCATTTACCCAATTACTCTAGTTTAGTTTTTAGTTTAGAAATACAGCATGGAAACAGGCCCATCGGCCCACCGAGTCCATGCTGACCATTGATCACCTGCTCACACTAGTTCTACATTATCTCACTTTACATGAATCGGGTAGAGGGATTATGGGCCAAATGAGGCAGGTGGAACTAGAGTAGATGGGGCATATTAGTCGGCATGGGCAAGTTGAGCCATTGAAAGATACAGCATGGAAACAGGTCAAATTGGTGCACTGAGTCCACACTGACCACCGCTCATCTAGTTCTACGTTACCTTAGCTCTACGTTATCCCACTTCCTTATCCACTCCCACCACATATGGCGACACAGTGGCACAGCAGTAGAGCTGCTGCCTCATAGCGCCAGAGACCCGGGTTCGATCCTGACCACAGGTGCTGTCTGTGTGAAGTTTGTACGTTCTCCATGTGACCACATGGGCTTTCTCTGAGTGCTCGTTTCCTCCACAAAGATAGTACCCAAGGTTCGAACCCGAGTCTCTGGCACCATGAGGCAGCGGCTCTACCAGCTGCGCCATTGTGCCATCACAGACTGAAGGCTCAGTGAGCAACATCGTGGCAAACCTACCACTGTGGTACAGCAGTGGTGGCGTTCATAGAATAATAACCTGGAGGATCCCTTCACAACATTACACTGCAGACACAAGGAACTGCAAATGCTGGAACCTTGTGTAGAACACAAAGTGCTGGAATACCTCAGTGGGTCTGGAGGATATGCATGTGATATTTCAGATGGAGACTCTTCTATCTATGTTCTCCATTGATGCTGCCTGACCCGCTGTGTTACTCTAGCACTTTGTGCACTATAGTGCACAAATGTTTAACGATCTGACACATGTTGTTATAGGGTCATAGAGGTGTACCACATGGAAACAGGCCCTTCAGCCCACCTTGTTCATGGCGACCAAATTAGCAGTCTTGGCTAGTCGCATTTGCCTGCATCTGTGTCGATACAATGAACTGCAGATGCGGGAATCTTGAGTGGAACACAGTGCTGGAGTAACATATCCTCCGGAGATGCTGAGTGTCCCACTGAGTTCCTTCAGCACTTTGTGTAATACATTGCAGCGCAGGCCATTTGAACAATCGGCAGCGATAGCTCTTTGCAGAACTACCCAATTAGTCCCACTTCTCCTTCCCGCGTAGCTCTAAATCTTTGCTTTTGATTCCCTGAACTCCTTAAAACTCATGCAATTCTCTATTTTCCAAGTTGCTGCCTTAAAGCACCAGAGATCAGATTTGATTCTGACTGCGGGTGCTGTCTGTCCGGAGTTTGCGCGTTATCCCTGTAACCCCGTGGGTTTCCTCCGGGTGCTCTGGTTTCTTCCAACTCTCCAAAGATGTGCAGATTTGCAGGGTAATTGGCTTCGATAAAATTATAAATGATCCCTAGTGTGTAGGATTGTGTTAGTGTACGGGATGATCACTGGTAGGTGCGGACTACGTGGGCCAAAGGGCCTGTTTCCACGTTGTATCTCTAAAGTCTAAAATGAAATAAGTGAAATAAAGAAAATATATCTGTTTGATATAAACTACATTTTTCTGAAACAACAGTTGCCCAATCAAAGAAAACATGACCCAGAATCCGAAGAAGGGACCCGACCCGAAATGTCACCTATCCATGTTCCCCAGAGATGCTTTCTGGCCCGCTGAGTTACTCCAGCACTTTGTGTCCTTTTTTATGGCTGAATATACCTCTTCACAGTAGATGGTACGGTTACACAGCTTCTAATGCAGACCATAAGTCCACTTCGCTAATCTGCAGCCACTCAGACAAAGATGAGTGCTTGCGGAATTGTAACAAATAAAGAAATTGGAGACTGATGGGATAACCATCTATTTCCTGTCAAGGCACATTTAGACTTTAGACTTTAAAGATACAGCATGGAAACAGGCCGTTCAGCCCACCGAGTCTGTGCCAACCAGCGATCAGCCCATACACTAGCATTATCCTACACACTAGGGACAATTTACAGAAGCCAAACCTGTACGTCTTTGGAGTGTGGAAGAAAACCGGAGCACCCGGAGAAAACTCATGTGGTCACAGGGAGAATGTGCAAACTCTGTACAGACAGCACCTGTAGCAGAATCAAACCCAGGTCTCAGGCGCTGTAAGGCGGCATCTCTACCGCTGCGCCATTGTGCTGCCCCACTTTGATGGATAATCACAAACAGTCTTGACAAAATTAAACTACATCAGTTCACAGAATTCCCTATACGGACTAGAGAATGTTAAAATCAGCTGGGGTGGTTTCTCCAGCTGGGGTGTTATTGCACTCAGTGCATCAGTGTGTTGAATTACCAGCTAAACAATCGCTGGTGCACACTTTCGAGCCATGGAGAGGAACGTCTAAAAGTGGGAGGCCTATTTGCCAATGGTTTTCTCTTAAAACATTTAACAATGGTGACAATTTTGCCACAAAGTTATCATGCATAAAGGCTTGCTTGCTTTTTTAACTACTAAAGTAGCTTTTTTTTGTAATCATAGAGGATGATGGGTGTGTGGAACATGCTGCTAGTGAAACACTAGCAGGTTCCACAGTGATGCTTAAGAGACTTTTACACAGGCACAGGGAATGGAGGAATATGGATCACCTGCAGGCAGAGGGGATTAGATTAATTTAGCAACATGCCATGTTCGGCAGGCATTGAGGGCTGAAGGGCCTGTTCCTGAGCTGTACTGTTTAATGTTAGAGATGAAAACCTAGTCGTTCAGCAACCAGCTGACCTGTTCAACTGTGTGATGAATCAGGGAGGCTGAGGATCGATTATATGAAAAGGAGAAATAACATCAGGGATAAACAATACAAATCCTTGAGCCTGAGCTGCCACATTACAATATTGATCAGTCCTTAGTCTCAACACATTACTGCTTGATCTTTATAACTCTCAAATTGCCTTCTGTATAATTTGTATTATATTTCACAAGCATATTGCCAGGAATTGGTTTTAATTACTGTCGCTTTATTTCCTGGAGCGCAGGAGGCTGAGGGGTGATCGAATGGTTTATAAAATCCTGAGGGGCATTGATTTGGTAAATGGTACCCCCGCATCTCCCCCTACCATTTAGATATACCCTTTAGTTTTAGATTCTAAAACTAAAGGGTATATCTAAAGTTGGGGTCGGCAACCTACGGCCCCCGGGCCGAATGCGGCCCGTAACCCAAAATCATCCGTTCCGCGGGCGGATTTTGTTTCCCGTATTCATCCACCCTGAGTGTGGACGTGCTCTAGCTGTACCGCATCCTGCGCAAAGCCGCCGGCACGGCCGCGCACCTTCTGTGAACACGTTTAAGAAAGAACCAGACAAGATGCTGGAAAAATCGAAGTTAGACAAAAATGCTGGAGAAACTCAGCGGGTGAGACATGCAAGGATTGCATGAGGGCTGCCTCACCCGCTGAGTTTCTCCAGCATTTTTGTCTACCTCTGTGAACACGTGATTTGATGCCTGCCATCCGAGGCAGGATGGGGGCGGGATCCACGTGTACACGTGATAGATGTGGCCCGCCATCCGCTCACAGACATGCATCCCGGCCCCTATGCAGAACAAGGTTGCCGACCCCTGATCTAAAGTGAGAGGGGAAAGAGTTAAATGGGATCTGAGAGGCAGCTTATTCCACACAGATGGTGGTGGGCCTATGGAACAAGCAGCCAGAAGAGGTGGTAGAGGTAGAGGACAATTATTATGTTTAATAGCCAGGTTCACGGATAGAAAAGGTTTAGAGATTTATGGGACAAACACAGGTAAATAGGATTGTGTATACAGGTTTTTTAGTTGGCATGGATGAGTTTAGCTGAAGGGCCTGTTTTTGTGTTGTATAACTCTATGACTCTATTCCCATTAACTTAGTGAATGTGCATGCCAGCTCTGATTTATCCCAGATCTGTTTTTAACATGAGATGCAGTCCATTTACAGTGCCCTCCATAATGTTTGAGACAAAGACCCGTCATTTATTTATTTGCCTCTGTACTCCACAATTTGAGATATGTAATAGAAAAAAGCACATGTGGTTAAAGTGCACATTGTCAGATTTTATTGAAGGGTATTTTTATTCATTTTGGTTTCACCATATAGAAACTACAGCTGTGTCTCTGGCGCTGTAAGACAGCAACTCTACCGCTGCACCACCGTGCTGCTGAGTTCTGAATGGTACTTTGAGTCAACATTCACCGAGGAGGAGGATGGAAGGTTAGGGGAGGTGTACGCTGATGGTTTGAAGCATGTGTGCATCAGGAAGGAGTAAGTGCTGGAGATATTGATGCCCATTAGAGCGGATAAAACCCCAGAACCTGATGAAATCTATCCCAAGGTTAAAATATTAAGCGAGGAAGGAGATTGCTTTAGCCACGGGTGAAATGCCAGAAGAAAGACAGTTAATGCTGTTCCCATATTCAAGAAGGGTGTTAGGAATAAGCCAGGAAATTACAGGTTGGTGAGCCTTCCGTCAGTGGTAGGGAAACAACTTGGATGGGTAAGGGATACAGGAATTGCAGATACTGGAATCTTGAGCAAGACACAAAGTGCTGGAGTAATTCAGCGGGTCAGGCAGCACCATTCGAGGGAATGGATAGGTGATGTTTTGGTTTAGGACCCTTCTTCAGACACTCTAGTCAATCAGTTTTTCTTCAAGGACAAGGGAGCCGAACAATAGTGGTTACAGGTTTAATGTGAGAAGGAAAGTATTTTAAGAAGATGTGAGGTGTGAGCAGCTTTTCAATTTGCAGGCAGGCTGAGAGAATCAGCCTCAGTTGTTCTCCTCAGCTAGAGTAGATGAGGAGACTGTGACCTAAATTTGCCCGGGAATGTTGTTCCCTCCTGCAATCCTCCCTTCCTTCTGATATGCAGGAAGCAGCCAGGACTGTGGGCAAGATGTCAACACTGCTCTTCACCCTCGCAAGTAAACAATGGGAAGTCATCGTCAGGGCAAATCTATAGATGGTTAGTGTTATTGTTGTAGGGTGTGAGAAATGGGGCAGAGACGCACGTGCACACACACACACACACACAAAGTAAAGGCACACGCACATGGACACACATAAAGCCAGAGACAAAAATACACGCACACAGAAAGGCACACGCGCGCACACACATGCATATATACACACACACACACGCCGCAGTGTCAGGAAGCAGTGAATTCAAGTAACTGGAAAAAGCATTTATTTATTCTTTCAGAACAATAGGGAAGATCAAAGCATTTTATCCTTTCGCATTCCCCACCGCACAAACTGGTGCTGATATCATCACCAGAGGTCAGAAAGAACAAATTGAACTTTTGGAGTTTCGAACCCCAAACTCAACACCCGTTTGATCGACAAAGTAAAAGTGTCCGTACCAGTGTGCGTCTTCATATGTTCATCAAAATACTGCTTCATGTTAAAGTCCTTGCCGCACCATTGGCACATGAACTGCTTGTGTCCGATGTGGATGCTCATATGAGAGCGCAACTGATACTTGTATTGGAATCTTTCATTGCAGTTCTAATGATTGAAGACAGAAGTGTAAAAAGGCAGGATTAGTGCGACTCGTTACAGTAAGTGCAGACATGCACACATCAACTTTCACTCATCCTTTATCGTACAAACGGCAATTGGATGATGGATCGGCAATATATGGTTGAAGGTACGAGGAACTGCAGATGCTGGTTTACAAAAAGGCACAGTTCTGGAACTCAGACAGCATTACCAGAGAACATGGAAAGGTTTTGGGTCTGGACCTTTCTTCACACTGAAAAAGGACCCCGACCTGAAACGTCACCTATCCACATTCTTTAGAGATCGTCACAAAGTGCTGGAGTAACTCAGTGTCTCAGGCAGCATCTCTGGAGAACATGGATAGGTGATGTTCAGCGATGTGACCCTTCTTTAGACTGGAGAACATGGATGCAGCCTGACCCACTGAGTTACTCCGGCCGTCTTTTTTTGTAAACCAGCATCTGTAGTTCCTGTTTCTCCAGAGATGTTGCCTGATCCGCTGAATTATTCCAGTTACATTGAACCATGAGGCTACTCTTCCCTTGTTCTGTCATGCACCTGCATGAGACAACGCTGTCTTGGGGAAGGAGGAAGTTCTGAGACCAAGATGTTCGCTATTCTGCATTGATCAACATATGAACAGCAATGGCACAGACACACAGCAGTGATAACTGATGGGATTTAGTTTAGGGGGCATAAGGAACTGCAGATGTTGGTTTAGTTTAGAGATACAGCTTGGAAACAGGTTTACTTTAGTTTAGAGATACAGCATGGAAACAGGCCCTTTGGCCCACCAATTCCACACCGAACAGTGATCACTCGTTCGCCAGTTCTGTTATCCCACTTTCGCACCTGCTCCCTACACACTAGGGGCAATTTTACAGAGGGCCAATTATCCTCCAACTCTCCACGTCTTTGGGACGTGGGAGGAAATTGGAACACCCGGGTGAAACCTATGTGGTCACATAGAGAACATGCAAAGTACATACGGACAACATCCGATGTCAGGATTGAACATGAGTCTCTGGCGCCTTGTGGCAGCAGCTCTAGCCACTGTGCTTCCTGAAGCATGATGACCTAGTGCAAAGCCACTGTTGAGTAAATCAGACATACTCACTGATCTGGTACAACAGTATTTATTGAGTAACTCATATAACACATGTTTATTGAGTAACTCATATATAACATGTTGCTTCAACTGTATAGCAGCATTGACTGACTGCCCATGTCGAGTTGCGATGATATGAATAGTGTGGTAGTAGACAGAGCTTATGATAACAAAGCATTACATTGGTTAGCAAGTAAAGTGACCAATCTACATCTTTCCTTGTAAGAATAAAAGTGAAACATCTAAACTAAAGTGATATATATGAATAAACACATCACTAGGTGCTGACTGATCGATCAATCAATCAATCAATCAATCAATCAATCAATCAATCAATCAATCAATCCGTTTTATTCGTCACTTGCACTTAAAGTGCAAGTGAAATGAATTTGCCAGCAGCGGTAGAATGAAAAAGAACACACAAAAACACAATAAAAATGTAACACAAACATCCACCACAGCATTCATCACTGTGGTGGAAGGCACAAACATTTGGCCAGTCCTCCTCCATTTTCCCCCGTGGTCGGGACCTCAACCCTCCGCAGCCACCGCTGCGGGCATCCAGATGAGTAGACAAGGTAAAAAATCCTGATAAGTCGGCGCTTCCCTTCCGGAGACCGCGGCTTCAGGTTGGTGTAGGCCGCAGGCCGGCGGTCGAAGATTTAAATTTCCCGCCGTGCCGCAGCCAGAAGCACCGCAGACAGCAGGGCCGGCGGTCGAAGCTCCCCTCCAGGGATTCCCGGTGAGGGACCCCGCTCCTGATGGTAAGTCCACGCTGCGCCCACGGTAGAAGTTAGCCGCGGGCCGGCGGTCGGAGCTTCTTCTTCTCCCGGGTCCCCAACGAGGGATCCCAGGCTGCGGATGCCGCGCCAGCTGGAGCTCTGCAGACCACGACTTCAGGCTGCCGCGGGCCAACGAACGGAGCGCTCCCCTCTGGCGACGAAAGTGTCCTCACTGCGCCCGCTGCTGAAGCACCGGGCGCATCTCCGGGAAAAGCCGCCCGATCCTCGATGTTAGGCCACAGGGGAGGCGACATGGAAAAAGTCGCCTCTCCGTGGAGGAGACGACCGAAGCGGTTTCCCCCTAACCCCCCCCACACAAGACACACGGAGAAACATTAAAAACATACATTTAAACACACTGTTAAACACACAAACATTAAAAACATACATTTAAATACAGTGACCGAAACGCCTCCTCCCTTCACTGGCGAAATAACCGGGGACCTATGCGGCGGGAGCACTGGTGACCCGGGGGATGAACATGGAGAGGCTGGCGAGCGGGCACCGAATGTGGTGGTGAGGGAGTTGGGGGCACAACCAATGGTTGGTCTGCAGCAGCAGGGCGCGAGGGAGGAGTTGGTCCGACAGAGGATGGGTAGATCGGACGAGTTGCATCAGGATACGGGACAGCAGGACGTGTTTCCTTCACAGGAAGGAGATGTTGATGGTTGCGTCTGTAGATCCCTCCGTCTGCACTCACCAGGTATGAGCGCGGCTCTTTTGCGGGACTGTGGATGTAACCCAAACGGCCATAGTACTTGTTGGTTTGAAGCCGAACGACTTGCCCACTGGAGAGAGGTTTAAGTGGTTTGCTGGACATCGAAAAATCGCTTTTGTGTATCGCGTTTCAGCTTGAGTTGTTTCTATACAGTAGGTGGTGCACGAACCTGTGGCTGCAGTAGTTGTTGGTGCACGGGCAGGGGAGCACAGGTCTGTCGGGACATCGGGCGTTGGGCAGGAGACCCCAGTACTGGGTCACGGATGATGTTTCTTAAGTTGAGCAGGTCCAGGTAGGCATCGGATTTGGCAAGGTGTGAGCACTCCACTAAATGCTTGGCGATCTGGACAGCACGTTCTGCAAATCTGTTTGACTGGGAATTCTGGACTGCTGGTGAAATGGCAAAAATCCAATCGTTGAGCAAAGTTTTTGAAACACTGGCTCGTGAACTGACTGCCGTTATCTGACAAGAGGCGTGCAGGGGCGCCGTGCACGGAGAAATGGCGCGACAACTTTTGGATGACTGCATCGGATGTTATGCTTTGGAGCAGGTCGATTTCGAACCAGCCCGATTACGAGTCAACGAGAACCAGATATTGTTTGCCACGCCACTCGAATATGTCGATAGCAACCGTGGACCAAGGCAGAGGAGGAACAGGGTCTGAAAGCAGGGGCTGCTTCTGTTGGTGTGGCGTCAGGCTGTTGCAGACGGCGCAGGCTTGAACTTTCTCACGCACGAACTCGGTCATCCCGGGCCAGTAAAACATGCTCTTTGCTTGTAATAAGTTTGCTTCCACGCGGGGGTGGCCCCTGTGGACGGCATCAAGGTATTTGTCCCGTAGAGCAGCTGGGATGACTGCTTTGTGACCCTTGATTATGATCCTGTCCTGTAGACCCATTCCTGTAGTATGGGCAAATCGTAAGTGGGGCGCGATGTTGTTTATCCGGCCAGCCAAGCCGGATGACTGAAGACAGTAATCGTATAGTTGTATCCGCAGCTGTGTGCTCTGCCAGGTCGCTAAGGCATTCTGTAGGTACGTACGACACCATCATTACTGTGAACTGGTCGTTTTCAGACGGCTGTTGTTCGCAGGTTGTTCATGGGGCTCTTGATAGCGTGTCGACCAGATGCACGTCCTTGCCCCTTTTGTAGATTAGGGTAAAATCGAAGCACTGTAGATGCATCATCATCCGTTGCAGGTGAGCAGGAGCAGCATGAATGGGTTTGTTCAGAATGGTAACCAACGTTTAGTGGTCTGTTTCAACCGTCACAGACTTGCCAAAGATAAAGTCCTTGAATTTTGTGCAGGCAAAAACCACGGCTAGTAATTCCTTTTCGATCTGGGTGTATCGCTGTTCAGTCTCGGACAGGAAACGGGAGGCGTAAGCAATAGGTCTGCAGTCTCCTTCCACGTAAGTCTGTAGGCAAGCGGCTCCGAGTCCATATTGGGAGGCATCACATGTGAGCGTCGCGGGTAGGTTTAAATCAAAATAAGCAAAGGTGTGGCACTGGACAGTTGTAATTTAAGGATTTCGTAAGCCCTCTGGTGTTGTGGGTACCAAGACTAGGCAGTTTCGTTGTGAGTCAGTTGTCGTAGGGGAGCAGATATTTCGCTAATATCTGTAAACTCGTAACGTCAGTGGGAACTGGCATCTCGTTGATGGCAATGGGCTTGGAGGGGTCTGGTCTGAGGCCATCACTGGTGAAAACGTGTCCGACATAATGGACCTCATTGACACAAAATCTTCACTTCAGAGGGTTGAGCTTGAGATGGATGTCTTTAGCACGTTCCAGTACTCATTTCAAGTTGGCATCATGTTCAGCCATATCGCGTCCAGCAACGAGAATATCATCGATAATGATGGCGCAAGGATACCCCGCAAATAATTGTTCCATTGCACGTTGGAATACCTCGCTGGCAGAGTTGATGCCAAAAGGCATCCGCAGAAATTTGTAGCGGCCAAAGGGGGTTCTGAACGTGGTGAGATTGGACGAGTCGGGGTCCTAGCGGGATCTGCCAGAACAAACTTTTGGCATCCAGAACAGAAAACACGGAGGCACTGCCTAGCTGGGCAGCAACTTCCACCACTGTTCGCATCTGGTAGTGCGGGTGTTTGATCGCTGTGTTCAGGGCTCTGGGGTTGATACAGATTCGGATTTCTTCCTTGTTCTTCTTTGTTGCAACCACCATGGTGGAAACCCAGTCAGATGGGTCGGTGACCGGGGCAATGACACTCAGGGACACCATCCGCTAGAGCTCATTGTGTACTCTGTCGCGCATAGCATGTGAAATGCGGTGTGGTGCTCGAACCACAGGTAAGACATTTGTGTCGGTGACGATGTTGTATTTGATGGGCAGCTTCCCAAGCTAGTCGTCAAATAGTTCCTTGCACTGGGAAAATATCTGCTGGGTGGAGCCCTTGGCAGGAGATATTTGATGGACAGCAGGTCCAAACGATACCAGTCCTAGATCCTAGCACACGTTAATGCCAAGCAGAGTTGCAACTTTCCCACGGACAATGAAAAAGTTCAGCTTGTGACTCCAGGCGGCAGTTCAGCTCAGCTTCTCCAAGTGGGTGCACCTCCCCTCCTCCGTAGGCTAGCAAAGTGGCCAAAGGGTTTACAATACGTTCGGCATTTCTGATCCGTGTAAATTTGGATAATGACATGACGTTGCATTTGGCTCCAGTGTCGATCTTTGCAATGGTAATGGTATTGTTGACACGAAGTGAGACTTCAAGGTCGAGTGGCTTGTAAGTGGAAGCAAGCAGGGAGTTTGTTATGACTGTTATATTCATGCTCTGGGAGTGGAACTGGAGCAGGAAGATAATAGTCATAACATAACTCGGGGACTTCATGCTCGGGGAGTGGAACTGGAACTCCGATTGGAGGCGTGGGTTCGAATCCCATTTCTGACACCATGTTGAGTACATCAGACATACTCACTGATCTGGTACAACAGTATTTATTGAGTAACTCATATAACACACTACAGCATGTTGTTTCAACTGTATAGCAGCATTGACTGACTGCCCATGTCGGGTTGCGACGATATGAATAGTGTGGCACAAAGCCTTACATTGGTTAGTTAGTAAAGTGACCAATCTACAGCCACCATCAGCACTCTGGTGGGAAGATGATTTTCACCATCTTCTCTGTTTTTTACTAAGTTTCATAGTAACCCTATCCTGGCCCAAGTTTCATAAATAATTTAATTGTAACAACCCAAACTACATTAGCCAAGGTCAGGCATTCCAAGGCACCATGATTAATGGAACCTGCTGCTAACATGTTGTTCTCATGATCCAGCCATCGAGATGACAGGTAATCATGCTCCTGGAAGCTCTAACATGTTTGCACCCAATCCTAAGTCATAGCACAAGTAGGCCATTTGGCCCATTGAGTAATCCTATGTGCTTTAACAACATGGATGCAATTTTTTAATTAATTAGGAATGGAAGATTCTGATCCATGGAGTAAAGCAAAGCCTACTTTCCTATCAAGTGTCGCGTGGAGTCTACAGCAAACAACTAATCGGGAATAGAAGATTCTGATCCAAGAAGTAACACAATGGCTACTTTTGATTCAGGGGTCACCCGAACAATAGTGGGAGTTTACCCCAAACATAACGAATTGGGAATGGAAGACTCTGATCCATGGGGTAATACAAATGCTATTTTCATTTCAGGGGACATCCAAGAAACAGTGGGAATTTACAGCAGAGATAACTAATTGGGAATGAAAGACTCTGTCCAAGGAGTAATGCAGAGGCTACTTTTGCATTGGTTCACAGCAAAGCTAACCAAAATGTGCCACCCAATCTGAAAATTCTCCTCCTGAGGAAAGGTTGGAAAATGGGGCTTCTTGGAACCCACACACAGAATAAAGGTGGTATTACCAGAGTGGAGAATTGGCATGGGCAGAGGGGACAGAAGTCATTTGGTTCCTTACGTTTTTCTCTGCATGGACCCTGAGCAGGGGCTGAATATTTGGTACAGAGTAAGCAGGAGGGCAGAAATCACTGGAGGCTGGCAACCAGCATTCTTCACACGTTCATAGTTCATAAATTATAAAAGCAGAATGTAGCCATTCGGCCAATCAAGTCTACTCCGCCATTCAATCATGGCTGATCTATCTTTCCCTCTCAACCCCGTTCTCCTGTCTTCTCCCCATATCCCGACACACGTACTAATCCAGAATCTTCAGTACATATAGCATGTTCGAAGGAGGCTGGCAAATATTTTTAAATATTTACAGCATCTTCAAATTTGAAGCTAGTGAAATATTCATATACAGTGCCCTCCATAATGATTGGGACAAAGACCCATCGTTTATTTATTTGCCTCTGTACTCCACAATTTGAGATTTGTAATAGAAAAATTCACATGTGGTTAAAGTGCACATCGTCAGATTTTAATAAAGGTCATTTTAATAAATTTTGGTTTCACCATGTAGAAATTACAGCAGTGTTTATACATTTTAGCAGTGCCCTCATTTCAGGGCACCATAATGTTTGAGACACAGCAATGCCATGTAAATGAAAGTAGACATATTTAGTATTTTGTTGCATATCCTTTGCATACAATGACTGCTTGAGGTCCGTGATTCATGGACATCACCAGTTGCTGGGTGTCTTCTCTGGTGATGCTCTGCCAGGCCCGTATTGCAGGTATCTTTAGCTTATGCTTGTTTGGGGGGCTAATCCCCTTCAGTTTTCTCTTCAACATATAAAGGACGTGCTTAATTGGGTTCAGGTCGGGTGATTGACGGCCAATCAAGAATTAACCATTTTTTAGCTTTGAAAAAGTCCTTTGTTGCTTTAGCAGTATGTTTGGGATCATTGTCTTGGTGTAGAATGAAACGTCAGCCAATGAGTTTTGATGCATTTGTTTGAACTTGAGCAGATAGGATGTGTCTTCAGAATTCAGTATGCTACTACCATCAGCAGTTGTATCAACAGTGAAGATAAGTGAGCCAGTTCCTTCAGCAGCCAAACATGCCCAGGCCATAACACCCCCACCACCGTGTTTCACAGATGAGGTGGTATGCTCTGGATCTTTGGCAGTTCTTTCCCTCATCCATACTTTGCTCTTGCCATCACTCTGATATAAATTAATCTTCATCTCATCTGTCCACAAGCCCATTTTCCAGAACTCTTCCTTCTTAATGATGTTCCAAACAAGTTGATTTTATTAAGCCTAAGGTTTGGCTGATGTCTCTAACAGTTTTATTCATGTTTCTCAGTCTCATAATGGCTTCTTTGACTTTCATTGGCACCACTTTGGTCCTCATGTTGATAAACAGCAATAAAAGTTTCCAAAGGTGATGGAAAGACTGGAGGAAAGACTAGATGCTGAGAGCTCTCATATACCTGCATTAAGGAGGCAAATAAACACACCTGAGCAATTACAAATGCCCGTGAAACCATGTGTCCCAAACAGGATGGTGCCCTGAAATGGGGGGACTATATAAACACAGCTGTAATTTCTACATGGTGAAACCAAAATGTATAAAAATGGCCTTTATTAAAATCTGACAATGTGCACTTTAACCACATGTGATTTTTTCTATTACAAATCTCAAATTGTGAAGTACAGAGGCAAGTAAATAAATGACGGGTCTTTGTCCCAAACATTATGGAGGGCACTGTAGCACTCCATTTCTTTAGCTAGGCCTGAAATTGCACAAGATTTTACAGGAGGTGAGTCATTCAGTTTAATTTAGTTTAGAGATACAGCATGAAAACAGGCACCGGCCCACCGAGGTCATGCTGACCATCTATCACCCGTTCATATTAGTTTTATGTTATCCCACTTTCTCATCCACTCCGTACACACCCGGGGCAATTTATAAAGGCCAATTAACCTACAAACCCACATGGGACGTGGAAGGAAACTGAAGCACCCGGAGGAGACCCACACAGTCACAGGGAGAATCTGCAAATTCCACACAGACGGCACCCGAGGTCAGGATCAAATCCAGGTCTCTGATGATATGAGATAGCAGCTCTACCAGCTGTGCCACCATGCCAATTTGAATAGGTGATATTTCGGGTCGGAAACCTTCTTCAGACTGGGACCATCCTGTGTCTGTACACTGTGGAAGACTTGTTTGTAATCAATAGAGTCTTTCCACTGACTGGATAGCACTCAACAAAAAAGCTTTTCACTGTACCTCGGTGCATGTGACAATAAACTAAACAAAAAAAAGACTAAAACAGAAATCTGAAAATACTCAGCAAATCAGGTAGCAGCGACTTGAGCAATTCTAGCATTTAATTTTCATTCCATTGAACCAGACTTAAAATGCCACAACTGCAGGGTGACCGAAGCACGCAGAGCAAATAAACGCCAGAGCAAAATAAACAGGCCTGGATAGAGTGGATGTGGAGGATGTTTCCACTAGGGGGAGAGTCTATGTCCAGAGGCCACAGCTTCAGAATAAAAGGTCGTTCCTTTAGAAAGGCATTTCTTTAGTCAGAGGGTGGTGAATCTGTGGAATTCATTGCCACAGAAAACTGTGGAGGTCAAGATATTGGGTATTTTTAGGTTTCTTGGGTGTCAGGGGTTATGGGGAGAAGGCAGGAGAATGGGGTTGAGAGGGAACGATAGATCAGCCAATGGCAGAGCGGATGGGCTGAATTGCCTAATTCTGCTTGTATAACTAATGAACTAAACCCTTGAGCAAACCAAATGCATTGATTGGAGAAGTTCAGAGTTCTTGCCTCAGTCCAGCTTCTACAGAATACTCTGAACAGTTAATCTGGACCAGATACTACCATATCGCTGTACGGAAAAGAACTTGGAGACACTAGAAACTGCAGATGCTGGAATGTTGAGCCAAACACAAAGTGTTGGAATAACTCAGGTCAGGCAGCATCTCTGGAGGACATGGATAGGGAGCTTTCTTCAGTCCGATTATAATGGGGTGGAAAAAGCTGGAAAAGAGAGGTAGGGGCAGGACAAAGCCTGGCAAGTGATAGGAGTAGACAGGCGAGGGGGTTGATTGGCAGATGGGTGGACAGAGGATAGAGATAAAAAAACGAGAGAAAAGGGTGTAAGGTAAGAAGGAGATAAGTGAAATGTGAAGCTCGAGGTAGGGATGTAGATGTAGGGGAGGGGAAAGGGGCAATGATGGTGGGAGAAATGGGTGTGCATCCGGGTGGGGCACAGGGAAGAGAGGGAAAAAAAGCCAGGGGACTTGTAGAGTACCAGAACTATCTGCAGCGGATTATCCAGTCTGAAGAGGGAATTAGGAGCAACACTAGCAAGTTTGCGGATGACACAAAGCTGGGCGGCAGTGTGAACTGTGAAGAGGATGTTAGGAGGTTGCAGTGTGACCTGGACAGGTTGAGTGAGTGGGCAGATGCGTGGCAGATGCAGTATAATATAGATAAATGTGAGGTTATCCACTTTGGTGGCAAAAACAAGGGGGCAGATTATTATCTCAATGGGGTTAGGTTAGGTAACGGGGAGGTGCAGCGAGACCTGGGCGTCCTTGTACACTGGTCACTGAAAGTTGGCTTACAGGTACAGCAGGCAGTGAAGAAAGCTAATGGAATGTTGGCCTTCATAACAAGAGGATTTCAGTATAGGAGTAAAGAGTTCTTCTGCAGTTGTATAGGGCTCTGGTGAGACCACATCTGGAGTATTGTGTACAATTTTGGTCTCCTAATTTGAGGAAGGACATCCTTGTGATTGAGGCAGTGCAGCGTAGGTTTACGAGATTGATCCCTGGGATGGCGGGACTGTCATATGAGGAAAGATTGAAAAGACTAGGCTTGTATTCACTGGAGTTTAGAAGAATGAGGGGGGATCTTATAGAAACATATAAAATAGTAAGATTAAACGAGAACTTACCAGTTTGAAGTTTGATCTGTATTTTATGAGGAGTTACGATGAGGGATTACGTGAAGAACCCGCTCAGTGCGCAGGCGCGGCATACTTCCAAGCAGCGGTGTGGAATCACAGATAGACACAGTTATTTGAAGTAAACATAGTAAAGATAAGGAGACATCAATTTATTAGTTTGATCCATATAATGAGGGTGGGAGCGGAGGGCACGTAATCCCTCATCGTAACTCCTCATAAAATACAGATCAAACTTCAAACTGGTAAGTTCTCGTTTAATCTTACTATTTTACTTCGGAGTCACGTGAGTGACTACGTGAAGATTTCAAAGCTCTGTGATTTCAAACCGTGTAACAGTTTCATTTCACTCACTGCCGAAGTTCTTGAGGGAGGAAGTGTTATCGTAATCAACCAATGAGTCTATTTGTAGAAAAACACAATGGTATTTTTTAAACAATAAAAACAAAGAATTAAGTTGCTCCCCTGGGCTTAAATTAAATATTTGCAGTTCGTAAATCTTTACTGCAAATAAACCAGGTTTTGCCAACGGCTTATTATAAAATTTCTGAACGGTCTTTTCCCCCCCACCATCCTGCTGTAGCCAGGATGTGGTCTATAGGCATGTCCATTCTTTAGCCGTCGACATGGATGCTGTCCTGGTGGAATAAAATTTGTACATGTTAGTGTTTATCCCAGCAGTTTCTAGCACCTGCTTGAGCCATCTCGCAATGGTTTGGCTCGTCACCCGACCATAAGGTTTTTGTGACTGACCCACAAGGCTTTTCATCTCCCTCGTATATTTTGGTTGTGTCTATGTAGGATAGTAGGTGAGTCATGGCACATAACCGTGGTTCTGGTGGGTAAGCCACGACTGGATTAGGTGTTCCTGGTCTGCTCTGTTTGATCAGTCGCTGGATAACGACAGATCTGGTCTGGAGCTGTGATCATGTTGTCCAGTCGCAATAGGTGTAGTGACTGGACCCTCTGAGCGGATACAAGTGCCATCAACATGAGCGTCTTTAGTGTAGCTTGCTCGAGGCCGGGGGATCTGGCTGGTGGCCATTCCCTGAGATATGTCAGGACCACACTGATATCCCAAATATGGGTATACCTGGGCTTAGGGCTTGATATTGTAAATGCCCTTCATCAGTTTTACCACCAGTGGATGGGATCCCATCGCCTGTTGTCCTGGCGCTGGTTGTTGATGGCACTGTAGCTGATCCCTACATCGTGGTGTAGATAGGCCAGGAACTCCAGTATGTTGGTGGCTGTAGCTGTTGCGTATGTCGTCCCTGTTTTCTGGCAGTACTTCTCCCTTTTTTGATGCTGGTTAAGTACTGCCTCTGGTGGATGTTCGAAGGGATGCCGACATGGTGATGGTTTGTTTGGACAATCCCAGTTCCAGGTAAGGTCTGTTCAAACTTGCAACCCAGGCGTTTAATTTTCTCATGGCATGGGTGTTTAGCTTACCTGGTAGGTAAGTAGCTGATAGCCAAATATGTCTTTCGACACACCATTGCCAAATCATGTTGACCAATTTGTCGCATGACAATGATTTTATGCCACCCATATGGTTAATATAAGCCATCACCGTAGTATTTATCAATTTGTAACCGAACATGCAAGTGCTGCATATTAGATACATATGCTTTTAAACCATAAAAGGCGCCCAACATCTCTAGATAGTTAATGCCCAGTGTAAGTAGTAATGATGACTCTAGGTTAGTCCATCTACCACCTGTGCTGGATATGGAGTTAGTCGCTCCCCAGCCTTGAGCACTGGCATCTGTTTTAGTAACTAAAGTAGGGTTAGTGATAAAGATAGGGCTGAAACTATGCCAAACGTTTTCTGCCCACCACTGTAGCTCTGATATTGCTTCAGTGGGTAAGTTCATGACACGATCATAGTGACCTGTATGTCGTTTTAGTGCCTGTACCTTTGCTCTCTGTAAATTTTTTGATAGTGCAAAGGTCCGAATTGAGTAGCCGGAAATGCTGCTACCATTTTCCCAATTACTCTTGCTACTTGTCGAATATCCTTTGGAATTCAGTTGTTTGGCAGTAACATATGTCTCCATTTTGAAATGTATATACTTAACAAATTTGTTTAGTGATGTTAAGTCAATGATGATGCGACAGCCACCATCTTTTTTGGTTTTAGTGAATATATTCGATACAAATTCCAAAGGTTCATGTTTGGTCTTTTCGATGACCCCCTTTGTGATAAGTCTCACCAGTTCAGCTTGTCCCTCACGTTTCTCTTTGACGGAGGGAGAAATATCCTTTGGGCCATTGTTGAACTGGCGGCGTTTTTTCTGACATGAATTGTATTTTATATCCACTATGCTTCAAACCGGTGCAATCTACCTCCTGTTAGTATTAAGCCTCCACCTCCCAAAAGGTGATAGGAACCAGACCCACCTACCTCCATGGTTACGGGTATTTCCTCTGATTCCCTTTGGTCGGCTTGCGAGGTGTCTGATGTGGCGTGTTTGTTGGGGGTTGGCGCATTTTCCATGGGGTCCGCTCTGGGCCCTGGTCTAAAAAAGACTTACGGTGAAAGTAAGCGGACCCCGAGCTTTCACCAGTGTTGAATGGCGGATGTTTACTGGTGGATGCGGCGGGGTGCTGCCACTTGGTGGTGTGTGTTTTCAGTTTGCTCGTTTTATACCCTGCCTTCCCGAAGAGCAGCCTGTCTGGCTTATTGGCTGGTGTTTTACACAGCCCGGCAAATCGAGGACTGATGGCAGGTTTGATGATTTCTTTCCGCAGATTATTAATTTCAAACTGCGTGTTACACAACAACGCGAGTGTATCCTGTTGATTGGTGGTCATCTCGGTGTTGTTTATAGAACGAGCAAACGAAGTGATGCCTGCTGTCAATAGTCGGAGTATCCGCTGCAGCTTTAGCTCGTGGTGCCGGATGGTTGCCCCAATGTGTCCCCAGATTTGGCTGTTCACCGCTGGTACTTTTTTGAGGTTCATAGTTCTCCGGCGCCGTATAGTATCTAAAGCTTCATTAATCACCTGCCCCTGCAGAGCTCTGTTGGAAAGGTGATTGATACTTGCCGCTAGTTTGGCCTCTAGCGGTTCCCCTGCACGGGGTTTTGACACGTAGCGGCCCACTGCACCAAGCAGCTGTTCCTGCTCCTGCACCCCCTGCATACTCCCGAAATCTTCAGCCATAACCCCTTGTTCTGGACCAGCCCAGTCCTGGTCCCCAAAGCTATCCTCTGGAAAGGAGGATGCAATGGACAGTGCAGGAGGCACTGTAGAGGGAGTGCCTGACCTCCCTCTGCAAGAGCTCCCCTCCCGGGGTGCACCTTGCTGGAGCACCTGCTCCAAGAGCCGCTCCATGCGGCTCAGGCGGCTGTCCCTCCCCCTCCTGGGTGGAGAGACGTCCCCGTCCGACGAGTCGGATGCCACCGGCCGGTTGCTCTTCCGTTTGGCTTTGCCTCCAGCCCGCTGTTCAGACATTAGCGGAGCTGGACTCGGCTCGGTGTCGGGGATAGCGGAGCGCCCGGATAGCGCTCCTACCGCCTGTTGCTGCCCCCCCTTCTCCTCTTGCGGAGTTGGACGGGGGCAGATTTCGAAAGTCTTGTTTTTTCTTTTCGCGAGAGCGCTCTTTCTGCGCATCTCGCTGGAGCTGCTCCAATTGCTGTTGGATGCAGCTCAGGCGGCTGTCTCTCCTCCATTTTAGGTAGAGACATGTCCCCGTCCGACGAATCGGACGCCACCGGCCGGATGCCTGTTCGGATGGCTAGATATCCAGCCCGCAGTTCAGGCACTAGCGGGACTGGGCTCGGCGCGGTGATGGGAATAGCGGAGCGCCCGGTTCCTACCGCCTTCTTCTGGAGCTTTTGCCTTGTAGATGCGAGAGCGCCCCTCAAGCAGCGCGTCTCGCAGGCTCCTGCTCCGTGAGCCGCTCCAGCGGCTCAGGCAGCTCTCTCTCCCCCCGTGCGGGTGGAGAGACGTCCCGTCCCAATCGGGAACACCTGCCGGTTGCCTCTCGAGTGGCTATGCGTCCAGCCCGCTGCTCAGGTACTAGCGGGCTGGCCTCGGCACGGTGTCGGGGAATTACGGAACACCGGGTCGCTCCTACCGCCTGTTGCTGCCCCCCTTCCCCCCCGACGGGAAACCGTTCCTCCTTGAACGGGGGACAGTTTTGTTCCAGAGCCTTTTTCTCTGCCTGTAAAAAACACAAGCAGAAAAAAGGCTCACCTGTAAAAGAAACCCCGACCTCAGGGTACTCACCTGACGGTCCGGTTCATCCTGTAACGAGAGAGCCTAACTCCCGTTGCGGCCGCTGTTGCACTGCTGGCGTAATGCCGCGCCTGCGCACTGAGCGGGTTCTTCACGTAGTCACTCACGTGACTCCGAAGTAAAATTATAAAAGGACTGGACAAGCTAGATGCAGGAAAAATGTTCCCAGTGTTGGGCGAGTCCAGAACCAGGGGCCACAGTCTTAGAATAAAGGGGAGGTCATTTAAGACTGAGGTGAGAAAAAACTTTTTCACCCAGAGAGTTGTGAATTTATGGAATTCCCTGCCACAGAGGGCAATGGAGGCCAAGTCACCGGATTGATTTAAGAGAGAGTTAGATAGAGCTCTAGGGGCTAGTGGAATCAAGGGATATGGGGAGAAGGCAGGCACAGGTTATTGATAGGGGCCGATCAGCCATGATCACAATGGTGGTGCTGGCTCGAAGGGCCGAATGGCCTCATCATGCATCTATTTCCTATGTTTCTATGATGCCCTTTATTGAGCCTAAATATGATAGGTTCTTATAACCATTTCTGCCAACATCAATAATAATAATAATAATGGATGGGATTTATATAGCGCCTTTCTAGAATACTCAAGGCGCTTTACATCGCATTATTCATTCACTCAATGAGTCTTCAGAGTCTTAACTGTCTGAAAAAGTGTTCTGATCCGAAACCTCACCTATTCCTTTTCACCAGAGATGCTGCCTGACCCGCTGAGTTACTCCAAAATGTTGTGTCCTTCTTCGGT
The DNA here is from genome assembly GCF_010909765.2 of Amblyraja radiata. Taxonomy (NCBI): domain Eukaryota; kingdom Metazoa; phylum Chordata; class Chondrichthyes; order Rajiformes; family Rajidae; genus Amblyraja; species Amblyraja radiata. Next base: position 24,385,481 of record NC_045957.1, on the reverse strand, counting down.
ATAAACCAGCATCTGCAGTTCCTTCCTACACAATGAGTATTTGGCAGTGGGTCAATGAACACTCTGCATTCTACTTGGCAGAAGAATCTGATCTTCAAGTCAATAACTGCCACACTGGAAATGGGTGGGAGATTAATTCAGGAAGCATTTTCTAAACTCGAGTGCAGTACAAATCTAGTAATTCCCTCTTTTGTGGATGCTGATTTTTCAACACTGTGATTGATAGATTTGGTTAGGTAAGAGTATTGGAAAATGAAGATCAAAAAATGTTCCACATTATGTGGAAATTCCCAGACAAAGAAATTCCCAGCCCAAGAAATTAAACAAATATGTTATGGCTATCTGCACAGAAGTAGCCCCAGCAAATGTCTCAGAAATGATGGATGGATGTGCTGACGTAGGAGAGGGGATGAGGGGACAAGTCCAAAGTAAATGAGGAGCTCAAAGAAGAAAGTAGACAAAAAAAAGAATTGGAGAATTGAATGGGACTTAAAGGTGACTACTCACCAGGGCGTGATGATTTACAGCTCAGAGCTTTGGCTTGTAATCACATCCAAAAGAGTTCAGACAAACACAAAGGCAGCAAATGTATCCCCATTATTTAAGAAAGGAAGCGGAGAGAAAATAGGGAGCTTTCCACTAGTTAGCCCAACATCAGTAGCTAACAAAATAAAAAGATGTCTCGTTAAGGTATTTGTAATTGGATCGGTATAAGTCAATATGGATTATGAAAGGGAAATCATGTACAACACTTTTGAGATCGTAGTTAGCAGGATACTCAAACATATACTAGCTGATGTGTCAAAACAAAAACCAAAGTCAAAGTATCCTTTATTGTCATTCAGACCTTTGGGTCTGAACGAAATTTCGTTGCCTTGCAGTCATACATATAATAAAAATAACAAAAACACACAATAAACACAAATTTACTAGCTGATGTGGTATTTAGGATGCTGGAAAGTCCTTCAATAAAATATTCTAAACAAGAGATTACTAACCAAAAGTAGAGCCCAAAGATCCCACAGTCCATCAGGCACAGAGTTCTGAACACCTACTCCTGCTTTGATTTCCAATGTCCAAATTACTGGCGGAACACTTTGCATGGAACAACTGCACAAGAGATCCATCAGAAATGGATTATTCAGTAATTGAACATTAGAAGCTGATTGCAGACGTTTTTAGCTCTAATAGTTTGGCCTTGTGTCTGGAAGACTCTTTAGACTTGAGTAGACGGAGATAATTGCTTGGAGTTGTATCAAGTTTGCCGTCCTGCCTGCCTGACTTTAGAGATACAGTGAAGTGGTTCACGTGTTGTATAAACACGCAGTTTAATATTTAAACAATACAGCTCAACAATAGTACAAAAGGGCAAGGTGTGTTAACGTGTTGACTGTGAAGTGAAGTCTAACTCCGTCGTCTGCTGCACCCAGTCAGCTGTTCTCCCAGGTCGACGTTGATTGGTCAGCCCAGACCGCGCCAGGTCCACGCGAGTTCGAGCTCGATGTACGACGGTTCGTGACCAAAGTGGCTCGGCCACATGATGGCGCCACAACAGCGTGGAAACAGGCCCTTTGGCCCACCTAATCCCCGTCAACCAGCGATCACCCCTACACTAGTTCTATCCTAGACACTAGGGACAATTTACAGAAGCCAATTAACCTACAAACCCGCTTGCCTTTGGAATGTGAAAGGAAACTGGAGCATCCGGTGATAATCGACATGGTCACAGGGAGAACATGCAAACAGACAGGCAGCACCCATTGTCAGCATCAACCGGGGGCTCTGACGCCATAATGGAACAACTCTTTGGCAGTGCCACTGTGTCACCTTTGTGCTGCCATTAGAAATGGATTCTTCAGTGCTGGAACATTGGAAGTTGACTGTGGCCAGTTTTAGCTCTAATAGATTGGCCTCATGACTGAAAGATTCTTTAGACTTGAGTAGAATCCTGCCTGTAGAATCTCTTGACTCCTGAACTTCATCTCACATGCCCTTAAGACCAGGTTGGTAAGCAACACCATAATATGAGCCCAGGACATTTCACATGCCATTAACATCAGACCATCGAAATAAAAGTTAAAAAAAAATAAAGAGTAAAATTAAATCTTGTACAGAATAACGTAAAAAATTAATAATAGTGAAAATTGCTCCCAAGTCTCTGACTGCCTCAATCTGTTGAGATGGGTCTTGAAGCAGAATGTCTCCGTTGGACACATTCTGATGTATCACGTATAGTGTGCATTTACCAATATGATACTTACCTCACATTTGAAAGGTTTCTCTCCCGAATGCTGCAGAGAGTGGACCTTTAGTGACATGCTGCGTTTAAATGACTTCCCGCAAGTCTCACAGGTGAATGGCATATCCTTCGTATGAGCTTGGAAAAAAAAAACAATAACGTAAATTGCGCAATCAGGAAAGTTTGAAATACCATTGCAGTTTTCGCGACCTGAAACTCCACAGATGATGTAGAACTTGACAAAGTGTAGCCACTACAGGATTAAGAAAAAGAAAGATGAACTGGATTTTGAAAGAGCAAATTTTCCCTGCACTATAATAGTTTATTGGACATTCCTGTCTTTCGTTTCACTCCACACCTTCACTTTTCCTCTCTGATCACTTCCCTAGTTATTGCTGAAATGGACATCTAGCCTCAGAGGCAACACAGTGCAGTGGGGAGAGCTTCAAGCTCAGAGTTAGGAGAGCCAAGGGAATTTAATTGTCAAATGTACCCACAACAAAACAATGAAATTCTTATTTGCTGCAGCTCCGAGATTGGAACTCAATTGACTCTATCTGTGTGCTGCCCTCAAACTAGAAAGAGCTAATTTATTGCTCAATCTTTCAGGATGTGTCCATTGATTCTTGATCTTGCCAAATTGCTCAAATACTATTTCTGGCAAATATGCAAATTCAAATGATTCATAGTTCAGGCAGAAAGAAAGTAACTCAGCGGGACAGGCAGCATCTCTGGAGGTTAAGGACAGGAGATGTTTCAGGTCGGGACCCTTCTTTAGACTGATTGTGGTGGGGAAGAGAAAGTTGGAAGAGGGAGGTGGGGGTGGGACAAAGAGATAGGTGGATACAGGTGAGGGGGGTGAGGGGGTTGATTAGCAGATGGTTGGGCAAAGGCTGGAGATGAAAAGGAGAAAAATGTGTAAGGACAGGTGGAGCGAAATGTGAAGCCAGAGGAAGGGATGCAGGTGGACGAGGACAGAAGGGAAGGAGACAGGTGGTGGGGAGGAGATGTTAGTGAGACAAATGTGTGTGCATCCGGGTGGGTTACAGGAAAGAAGGGGGAGAAAAGTTACGGGGTTGGGGGGGGGGGGGGGGGGGGGGGGGTGTTACCTAAAATGGGAGAATTCAATGTTCATACCAAGTGGAATATGAGTTGCTGTTCCTCCTGTTTGCGTGTGGCCTCACTCTGGCAACGGAGGAGACCCAGGACTGAAGGGTCAGCATGGGAATGGAAAGTGGAGTTAAATTGGCTAGCAACCATTCATGCAGGTTCATTACATATCACCCAAGTTAAACACCTTTGATGAAAGTCAGCCCATGGAAGGTTGTTATAGAAAATAACTTACCATCACTTGGGTACAGAGAAGATTTACGAGGAGTTTGCCAGAACTCGAGGGCCTGAGCTACAGGGAGAGGTTGAGCAAGCTAGGAATCTATTCCTTGGTGTGCAGGAGGATGAGGGGGTGATCTTATAGAGGTGTACAAAATCATGAGAGGATCAGATCAGATAGGCACACAGAGTCTCTTGCCCAGAGTAGGGTAATCGAGAACCAGAGGACTTGGGGTTTAAGGTGAGGGTGGAAAGATTTAATAGGAACTGGGGGGGTAACTTTTTCACACAAAGAGTGGTGAGTGTATGAAAAAAGTTGATAAGGAGGTAGTTGAGGCAAGTACTATTGCATCGTTTAAGAAACATTCAGACAGGTAATGGATAGGACGAGTTGAGAGGAATATGGGCCAAACGCAGGCAGGTGGGACGAGTGTGGATGGGACATATTAGAAACATAGAAAATAGGTGCAGGAGTAGGCCATTCGGCCCTTCGAGCCTGCACCGCCATTCAATATGATCATGGCTGATCATCCAACTCAGTATCCTGTACCTGCCTTCTCTCCATACCCCCTGATCCCTTTAGCCACAAGGGCCACATCTAACTCCCTCTTAAATATAGCCAATGAACTGGCCTCAACTACATTCTGTGGCAGAGAATTCCAGAGATTCACCACTCTCTGTGTGAAAAATGTTTACCTCATCTCGGTCCTAAAAGATTTCCCCCTTATCCTTAAACTATGACCCCTTGTTCTGGACTTCCCCAACATCGGGAACAATCTTCCTGCATCTAGCCTGGCCAACCCCTTAAGAATGTTGTAAGTGTCTATAAGATCCCCCCTCAATCTTCTAAATTCTAGCGAGTACAAGCCGAGTCTATCCAGTCTTTCTTCATATGAAAGTCTTGACATCCCAGGAATCAGTCTGGTGAACCTTCTCTGTACTCCCTCTATGGCAAGAATGTCTTTCCTCAGATTAGGAGACCAAAACTGTATGCAATACTCCAGGTGTGGTCTCACCAAGACCCTGGACAACTGCAGTAGAACCTCCCTGCTCCTATACTCAAATCCGTTTGCTATGAATGCTAACATACCATTCGCTTTCTTCACTGCCTGCTGCACCTGCATGCCTACTTTTAATGACTGGTGTACCATGACACCCAGGTCTCGTTGCATCTCCCCTTTTCCTAATCGGCCACCATTCAGATAATAGTCTACTTTCCTGTTTTTGCCACCAAAGTGGATAACCTCACATTGATCCACATTATACTGCATCTGCCATGCATTTGCCCACTCACCCAGCCTATCCAAGTCACCTTGCAGCCTCCTCACAGCTAACACTGCCCCCCAGCTTCGTGTCATCCGCAAACTTGGAGATGTTGCATTTAATTCCCTCGTCCAAATCATTAATATATATTGTAAATAGCTGGGGTCCCAGCACTGAGCCTTGCGGTACCCCACTAGTCACTGCCTGCCATTGTGAAAAAGACCCGTTTACTCCTACTCTTTGCTTCCTGTCTGCCAGCCAGTTCTCTATCCACATCAATACTGAACCCCCAATACCGTGTGCTTTAAGTTTGTATACTAATCTCTTATGTGGGACCTTGTCGAAAGTCTTCTGAAAGTCCAGATATAACACATCCACTGGTTCTCCCTTATCTACTCTACTAGTTACATCCTCGAAAAATTCTATAAGATTCGTCAGACATGATTTACCTTTCATAAATCCATGCTGACTTTGTCCAATGATTTCACCACTTTCCAAATGTGCTGCTATCCCATCTTTAATAACTGATTCTAGCAGTTTCCCCACTACCGATGTTAGACTAACTGGTCTGTATTTCCGGCAGATTATTTGTGTTTTCGTTAGTGAAGACAGAACCAAAGTAGTTATTCAATTGGTCTGCCATGTCCTTGTTCCCCATGATCAATTCACCTGTTTCTGGCTGCAAGGGACCTACATTTGTTTTAACTAATCTTTTTCTCTTCACATATCTATAAAAACTTTAGCAATCAGTTTTTATGTTCCCTGACAGTTTTCTTTCATAATCTATTTTCCCTTTCCTAATTAAGCCATTTGTCCTCCTCTGCTGGACTCTGAATTTCTCCCAGTTCTCTAGTAGGCTGCTTTTTCTGGTTAATTGGTATGCTTCATCTTTTGTTTTGATACTATCCCTGATTTCCCTTGTTATCCATGGATGCACTAGCTTCCCTGATTTATTCTTTTGCCAAACTGGGATGAACAATTGTTGTAGCTCATCCATGCAGTCTTTAAATGCCTTCCATTGCATATCCACCGTCAACCCTTTAAGAATCAATTGCCAGTCTATCTTGGCCAATTCACGTCTCATACCCTCAAAGTTACCTTTCTTTAAGTTAAGGACCCTTGTTTCTGAGTTAACAATGTCACTCTCCATTCTAATGAAGAACTCAACCATATTATGGTCACTCTTGCCCAAGGGGGCACGCACAACAAGACTGCTAACTAACCCTTCCTCATTACTCAATACCCAGTCTAGAATAGCCTGCTCTCTCGTTGGTTCCTCTACATGTTGGGTGGTGGCTGGTGTGGGCAAGTTGTGGGCAATATTGGCTGGTGTGGGCAAGTTGCTCTATGATTCTATGAAACTTAGGTGCCAGTTACAGCATCAAACTGTGCTCCTAATTCTACCTTCTTGTCCTTGGTCTTGCTTTTGCTGTTTGCTTTGGTTCAGGCACTATTTCTCTCTCAATTACTTGTATAATTGGAGACACAATGTTCAAAAGTTTGTTAAAAAGCGCCGCGCGGTCACCTACAGCAACCCCTTTCTTCCCTAACACCCCAGAGCTCTGCAGCCACACGCTCTCATCCAGACCACGGCTCGGTACATTTACACAGGTACACTGTTCACTGTGCTCCACAAGAGTTCCTCCACGTTCCCATCCTCCACAAATGCCTTCTGATGAAGCACACAGTGACATTGCACAACAGTAGAAAAAAAGAATTGCAGATACAGGTACTGCATTATACCAAAGATAGACACAATGTGCTGGATTAACTCAGCTGGTCAGGCAGCATCTTTGGAGAAAAGGAATAGGTGATGTTTCAAGTCGGGACCCTTCCTCCCAACCCGAAACGTCATCTATCCTTAATCTCCAGAAATGTTGCCTGACCGCTGAGCTACGCCACCACTTTGTGTCTATCCCAATCTAATCATGTTGTTTGAAAATAATGTGTTTCGCATGGACATATTGTATTATGGTCTTATATTCTTAAAGCAGAATTTGATGGATTCTAGATTTCTTGAGGGACCAATTTGCCTCCGGGGATGAATAAAGTTTTATCGTATCGATTAGTAAGGGTGTCAAAGGTTATGGGGAGAGAGAGAGAAATAGATCTGCCAGTTTTGAATAATGGAGTAGGCTCGATGGGCTGAATGGCCTAATTCTGCTCCTATGTCTTATGAACTAAACCCTTGAGCAAACCAAGTGCAATGATTGCCACCCAACTGCACCAGTCTCGGCATCCAACTGCATCTACCCCAGCACCCAACCTTGGAAACAAACTATACCCAACTTCAGCACCCAACTGCATCAACCTCGGCACCTAACTGCTTCTACCCGGGCACTCAACTGTACCCAATCTCAGCACACAATTCCCCCGAAACTCGGCATCCAACTAGATCTATCCTGGCACCCAATCCCGGCACCCAACCCCGGCACCCCACTGCACCCAACTGCATTACCGCAGCACCCAACGGTACACAACTGCACCCAACCCTGGAACCCAACTGTACTCAATCTTGGCAAGCAATCATGCCACTCAACTGCACCCAACCCTGTCACCCAACTGTACTCAACCTCTGCACCCAACTTAGCAATCGATTGCACCTACCCTGGCATCCGACTGTATCCAACCCTGGCACCCAACTGCACCCAACTACACCCAATGTTTGCGCCCAACTGTTCAAAGATACTTTACTGTACAGTGGACAGTGGTACAGTAAAATTCTTTTTTACCGTACAATTCAGTATAAATCTTACTATACATAGACACAAGTACTTAAAAACAAGAGTGTAAGAACAGTAGATTCACTGACACAGGACACAGCGGTAGCCACGTTTACAGTGCTAGGCTTCAAGCCGATGCATCCAACCTCTTCATGGGATCTAAACAAGCTAATAATGTTGAGAGAAATAAGGAACTGGTTTACACAAAAAAATACACAGTGATGGCATAACTCAGTAGGTCATGCAGCATCTATGGAGGACATGGAAAGGTGATGTTTCGGGTCGGGACCCTTCTTCAGACTGATTATTGCTGACAACAGTTGTAAGGCAACGTTGCTCCACGTCTTCAAATTAGCAATCATCAGCTCTCTCTTTATCCATATTTAGACTTTAGAGCTCCAGCACAGAAACAGGCCCTTCAGCCCACCAAGCCCGCACTGGCCAGCGATCACCCTACACACTAGGGACAATTTACAGAAGCCAATCAACCTACAAACATGTACGTCTTTGGAGTGTGGGAGGAAACCGGAGCACCCGGAGAAAACCCATGTGGTCACAGGGAGGACGTACAAGCTTCATACAGTCAGCAGCCTTAGCCAGGATTGAACCCAGGTCTCAGGGTGCTGTAAGGCAGCAACTCTGCCACCCAGATCTACATCTTTAGAGCAATTTGTTAGTTGATTCGAAATGTAATGAAGTCAGCATGAGAGGCATAGGCACCTTGTGGCTTGGAATGATAAAAGTGCAGTTACTGCAAGAATGAAAGATAATATAAGGATAGGGCAGAAGTTCAGAAGGGAAGGAATCAGTATAGACAGAGGAGGAAGTCGATAATCTTTTAGAATTGCTTCAGAAATGTTGTGGGAAAAGGAATATTAATATTTTGATTTTACGAGAATCGACATCCAAGACTAATAAGCAAATCAATAAATGCTCTCCTGCAGAAAGATTGCTGAGGAGTCAGCTTAGGACCATCAGCCCGAGCAATTTATTCCCTCCATCATTCATTTTCTATTCTACTTGGCATTTCACTGAAATTTGTACTGGTTAACGGAGGTTTCAAGCACTTACCAACCATGTGTTTTCTGACGTGAGCCATCGTATAAAATTTCTTTTCGCAGATTTCACAGGAGAATTTTTTCTCTGCATAACCGTGGACTATTTTATTGTGCTCGTGAAGGGACCAGAGCTTCTTAAATGCCTTCCCACAGGTGACACACTGAAATACAAGACAGAAGAACAGTTTGTTGAACAAAAAAGTGATAACTTTAAGCTATTCTCTAATGGCAAAAAGCAAAGTGGAGAACATTTAACTTTGTATGCGTGGTCAGCTAGTTCGCGATACCCGTTCCAACACCGCCGATCCAAACTCTCTACGTTGTACATCACTTAAGCTTGAAATAGGATGGACAGCTGAGGAAAATTGAGAGATGGTGTTTAAGGGTCGGGTCCCTCCTTCAGACTATTTGCGTAGACAAACAAAATTGCTGGAGCAACTCGACAGGCGAGGCAGCATTTAAGTTATCAGCATTGAAATACTGCAATCTATAAAACATTAACAGACATTTTGACAAGGAATTCATACATCACCCATGGACCACATGACCGACTGGTCATTCAGTAGAAAATACTGATTATAGCTGAATTTTACAGACCTATCCTCGTTTCCATAAAATCCAATGGATCCCATGACATTTTCTACCTCCACTCTCTCCCCTCACAACCCCAGCACTCAAATTCCCAAATGATGATTGAATTTTCATTTCCGCTATCTTGCAAATGAAAGCTGGTTGTAAAAGAAGAGATTAAGTAGGCTGGGCCTATTTCTTATATCCTAGGCCTGAATGTGTCACTTCAGGAATCTGCTATGATTATGCTTATATGCCAAATGAATACATCAAACTGGATTAGGAGGGAGGACTGATCATATTTCTCAACTCCGTCAACATAATTGGGACCACAGATTGATGGCAAGTAAATAAGTCAAATCTGGTTTTAATCACACATTCCCTTTATATGAAAAAAGAGCAAGTGCTGGATTGGATAAGTCAGTGGGTCAGGTAGCATCTCTGGAGAACATGGATAGATGTGGTTTTGGGTCAGGAGCCTTTTTCCACATTCACCAGGGATGCTGTCAAACCCACTGAGTTACTCCAGTATTCTGTGATTTTATTTTGTAAAGCAGCATCAGCAGTTCCTTGTGTCTACATTTTCCATCATCCAAAATATTAAAATTCTCTTCACTTTGGTAAAAAGCAGTGATTTTGGGAACAAGTTGAAGGAGAACAAGTTGGGCAGCATAGCGGCACAGTGGTAGAGATGCTGCCTTACAGCGCCAGAGACACGGGTTCAAATCTGACTACGGGCACTGTACAGATTTTGTACGTTCTCCCTGTGACCGTGTGGGTTTCCTCCGGGTGCTCCGGTTTCCTCCCACACTCTAAAGACATACAGGTTTGTAGGTTAATTGACTTTGGTATATTGTAAATTGACCCTAGCGTGCAGGATAATACTAGTGGGGTGATCGCACGTCGACGCAGACTCAGTGGGCCAAAGCCACATTTCCACGCTGTATCTCTAAAGTCTAAAAGAGAACAATGTCCTGAGGAATGATTAATGTTGGAGCAATGGACAATACGACATGCAGGTTGGCCCATGCTGTTATAGATCATAGAACATTACAGCTCAGGAACAGGCCCTTCCGGCCCACCACGTCTATGTTGAACATGATGCCAAACTAAACCAAACCCTTCTGCTTGCATGTGATCCATACCCCCTCCATATTCATATTCAGAACTAAAAGCCTATTAAACGCCACTATCATATCTGCTTCTACCACCACTCCTGGCAGCATGCTTGAGGCACCCACCACTCTGTGGTGGAAAAAAACTTGCACTGCACGTCTCCTTTAAGCTTTCCCACTCTCACCTTAAAGCAATGCACCTAATATTTGATATTAGCACCATGGGGGAAAAGATTTTGGCTGTCTACCCTACCCATGCCTCTCACAAATTCATATACTTCTATCAGGGCTCCCCACAACCTCTGACGCTCCAGAGAAAACAATCCAAGTTTGTCCAAGCTCTCCTTATGGCTAAAATCCTCTACTCCAGGCAGCATTCTGGTAACCCTCTTTTACACCCTCTCCAACCCTCATCCTTCCTGTAATGGGGTGACCAGAGCTGCACACAACACTCCAAATGCGGCCTAACCAAGGTCCTATAAACTTGAAGATAGAGACAAGATGCTGGAGCAACTCAGCAAGTCAGGCAGCATCTCTGGAGTAAAAGGATGGGTAATGTTTCGGGTCAGGACGCTTCATCAGACTATAAAGTTGAACATAACTTCTCGACTCTTATACTCAATGCTCGACCGATGAAGTTAAAGAAACCATGTGGCTTGTTTACCACTCTGTCGACGTGAGTTGTTACTTTCATGAAGCTACGAATCCCTCTGTACATTAATAGTGTTAAGGGTCATGCAATTAACTGTATACTTTCAATTGACCTCATAAAAAGCAACAACTTGCACTTGCTCCTTTTAAACTGTCCCCCTCACATCTGTAAATCCTGCTCTACCCTAGGACAGCCTTTTTCCCTGTCTGCAACTCCACCAATTTTCGTGTTGTTTGCAAGTTTCTCTACTCTCGCTACACCTACGACTGCATCTCCACTGACTCCTCTGTCAAGCTTGTCAAGTTTGCGGACAACACAACCCTGATTGGACTGATCCAGGATGGAGAGGAATCTGCCTACAGACAGGAAGTGTCACAGCTGGCGTCCTGGTGCCATCGCAACAATCTGGAGCTCAATGCTCTTAAGACAGTGGAATTGATAGTAGACTTTAGGAGAGCTCCCCCTCCCCTGATCCCACTCACCATCAACAACACCACAGTCACATCTGTGGAGTCTTTTAAGTTCCTGGGAACCATCATCTCCAAGGATCTTAAGTGGGGGGCTACCATCGACTCCACAGTCAAAAAGGCACAACAGAGGATGTACTTCTTACGGCAGCTGAGGAAGCACAGGCAATGATGGTCCAATTCTATACTGCCATCGTAGAGCCTGTCTTCACCTTTTCCATCAGGGTCTGGTTTGGCTCAGCCAACAAGTACAACATCCAGAGGCTACAGCGAATCATCTGATCAGCAGAGAAGGTTATTGGCTGCAACCTTCCCTCCATTGACGGACTGTACACTGCAAGGGCCAGGAAGCGAGTGGGTAAGATCATCTCTGACCCCTCTCACCCCGGCCACAAAATCTTTGAATCACTTCCCTCTGAAAGGCGACTCCAGACTGTCAAAGCTGCTACAGCCAGACATAAAAACAGCTTTTTTCCACGAGTAGTAGCTCTACTCAATAACCAAAAATCTGTCGCCTCCTTTTGCTCTGGGTATTTTATTTAATGCACATGTTTAATCAATAATGTTTTATTATTAATGTTTAATGTTTTTATGTATCATTCCTAACTGTCACTGTATGTCATGTTGTCACTTGTGGGGGGAGCACCAAGGCAAATTCCTTGTATGTGAATATTTGGCCAATAAACTTATTAATTCATTCAAGTTTAGGAACCAAGCCATGCACATTTTCTGCATTTACACAGGTTCACTGCCAGGAAGGCTGATCTGACGAGTGTGACATGGTACAGGTACTCCCATGGCTGGCAGTGCTTGTGCCGTCATTCCGATGCCCTTCTGCTTAAAGCGGATGAACCAAAGTCCTATAAAGCTGTAACAGGCTTTGCTGACTCTTGTAGTCAATACCTGACCAATGAAGGCAATGAAAGCGGACAGCACCCGAGGTCAGGATCGAACCCGAATCTCTGGCGCTGTGAGGCAGCGGCTCTACCTGCTGCGCCACTATGCCCTTCAATGTGCAGTCTTTTCAACTCGTTGGTCCAGAGTGGCGATGTGGCTGGACCTGACACTTTGGTGTGGGATGGAGCTAAGTTCACCTCATGTCACGGTCAGAGTCATAGTTGGCAAGTTCTTTGAGGTGCTCCTTCCACTGGGTGCAGATTGCTTCTATATCTTTGATACAGTTCCCACATCTTGGTTGCGCTGTAGTAGAGTTGCTGCCTTACAGCGCCAGTGCCCGGGGTTCAATCTGACTACAGGTACTCTCTGTACGAAGTTTGCACTTTCTCCTTGTGGCCATGTGGGATTCCTCTGGGTGCGGCGGTTTCCTCCCAAATTCCAAAGACGTGCAGATTTGTAGGTTAATTGGTTTCTGTAAATTGTGCCTAGTGTGCAGGATGGAACTAGCGTGAACGGGTGATCGTTGGTCGGCGCAGACTCTGTGGGCTGAAGAGCCCGTTTCCACGCTGCATCTCCATGCTCCTTGTGTTGATCAATCAGTGTCTGGGCCTCCAGCACTATTCCTTTCCATTTTCTGCCCTTAAGATCATGGGTTTTCTGTTTATCGATTTGAATCTGACACGTAATTCCCAATCAGTCCTTTAGAGGACACAATCTCACATTTAAAAAGCAAACGTCACATCTTAGTTTTAGTTTTAGAGATACAGCTTAGAAACAGGCACTTTGGCCAACCGAGTCCATGCCGACCTACCGTTCACACTAGTTCTATGTTATCCTACTCTCTCATCCACTCCCTACACACTGGGGGCAATTTACAAAGGCCAATTAGCCTACAGACCCGCATGTCTTTGGGATGCGGGAGGAAACCAGAGCACCCGGAGAAAACCCACGTGGTCACAGGAAGTACGTGCAAATTCCACACAGACAGCAGCTGAGATTAGGATTGAAAACGTAGTTTAGTTTAGAGATACAGCATGGACCTTGTACACTAGCACTGGGGTGCTGCGAGGCGGCTGCCAGCTGCGCTGCCCCGCACATTTTTACCGTCCCCACTAACATCTGTTAGATACAATGTATGTCTATACAGTGAACCAATTTACTGCAGAGCAATATTACCAGTGTATGTGAAAGTCCGCAGTGCGTGCATGCATGTGGCTAAACACTCCATCAACATATTACCCTATCAGCCACATCAGGTCTGCAAACACCCCAACCACCAATCCCGAAAGGAAGACTTTAGACTTTTGAGATACAGCGCGAGTCTGCACCGACCAGCAATCACCCCTTACACTAACGCTATCCTACACACTGGGGACAATTTACAATTTTACCGAAGCCAATTATCCCACAAACCTGTACGTCTTTGTAATATGGGAGGAAACCGGAGCATCCAGAGAAAATTCACGCGTCACAGGAGGAACGTACAAACTCCGTACAGATGGCACCCATAGTCAGGGTCGAACACTCGTCTTACTGACGCAGCAAGGCAGAAACTCTAACGCTGTGGCACTGTGCCGCCCCTGAGCTGCAGTCCAATTCTTATAAGGAAGATTTTTTTAAATGTACAATACGAGGCTCTACAGTTCCACATTAAAATCACTGGACACCGACCAACATTCTTTATCTGGCTTTTCCCACTTTCAACCTCCACAAATGCCGTCATGAGCATCCCAAAACTTTCTCACCTCTAACCTATTCCCAACTGTTTGCCTCTCCAATCTACTTGGTATTCATTAAACTATTAGCAACACAGGGTTATTAAGATAACTGTTAATGATACTGTCTATTCTGATGCATTAAACAATTTGCACCATCCCTCATGGCAAATATAACATTTCTGTACGCATTCTTCCGGCACAGTATTGCTGTTGGTAGAGCCACTGCCTCACAGCGCCAGAGACCCGGGTGTGATCCTAACCTCGGGTGCTGTCTGCGGAGAGTATGCACGTCCTCCCTGTGACTGCATGGGTTTCCTCCGCATGCTTCGGTTTCCTCTTCCATCCCAAAGACGTGCAGAATAATTGGCCTCTGTAAATTTCCCCCAGTGTGCAGGCAGTGGGTGGGAAAGTGGGAAATTATAGTGTGAACGGGTGTAAGGCAGCCAATCTACCTCTGCTCTACTGCGTTGCCTTTATGTACAGGCAGATAAGAGTTGGAATGGGTGACCGGTCTGAAGAACGGTCTCGCCGCGAAACGTCACCCATTCCTTCTCTCCACAGATGCTGCCTCTCCCGCTGAGTTATTCCAGCTTTTTGTGTCTATTTTCAGTTTAAACCAGCATCTGTAATTTCTTCTTACACAGATAAGAGTAGGTCTTGGCAATGTGTTCGGCACAGACATTGTGGGCCAAAGAGCATGTTCTTGTGCTATACTGCTCTATCACTATCTTCATTTGATAAAACATCAATAAAATGTGTTTTTTTATAAAGTTAACATCCATGTAATTTGCGCACTCTACCCCAAGTTATAGTAGTCTGTAGATCCTGCCTGCTAAACAAATGTATTACCCATCACACAGTGGCGTAGTAGTTGAGTTGCTGCCTCACATCGCTTCTGACCCGGGTTCGATCCCAACCTCGGGCGCTGTCTGTACAGAGTTTGTACATAATCCCTGTGAATGTGTGGGTTTTCTCCGGGTGTCCCAGTTTCCTCCCACACTTCAAAGACGTGCCGGTTTGTAGGTTAATTAGCTTCTGTGAATTGTAAATTGCCCTCTTTGTGTAGGATAGTAGTGTACAGGGTGATCGCTGGTCGGTGCAGACCTGGTGTGTCTAAAGTAAACTAAAGTAAACATATTCCCAGAATACATTACAATAATAATCATTAGCTTATTGGCAGCAGGATGGTTTCTCATTTAAAAATCAATTTTTGACAAAGAACTGCAAGAATGAATGATTCCTCCCATTTCACATGGTGATCAAATATCATGTGTAATATCTCATGATTATGCAAGCATTATACAAATGAAATCTCAAGACAATTTTGGTGAATAATTTACAACTCATTGAGATTAACTACTGGTGCCCTGAACTCATCATCAAACATCACAAGCTATTTTGACGGCTTCTGGCAACAGCACATTTCAAGTCTCTGATATCCACAACGGAGCAAATCTCTGGGGTTTAGACTGGTTTCTCATTCTGTTTCAATCTTCCCCCCTCAATTGCTAAGCCTTTAAAGGCCCTCTTTACCTTCCACATCTATCTGCAGATGTTAGTTTTCAAAAAAACACACAAAGTGCTGGAGTAACTCAGCTGGAAGCAGGGGCCCAACACAAAATGCCACCTATGCATGTCCTCCAGAGAGGCTGCCTGACCTGCTGAGTTACTCCGGCACTATGCGTCTTTTTTTCCATTGAATATTACTAGCAGGCTCAATATTGTGCGGTAGACTCTCCACTCCAAGCTACCTGACTCCCCCCTTACTGTCTGCAACCACCTAACTTATACCTTTTCCGACTTTTAGAGATATAGCGCGGAAACAGGCCGTTCAGCCCACCGTGAAAGTGCCGACCAGCGATCACCTCATACACTAGCACTCTTCTACACTCCAGTGACAATTTACAAATATTTTACCAAAGCCAATTAACCGACAAATCTCTATGTCTTTTGAGTGCGGAAGGAAACCGGAACATCCGGAGAAAACCCATGCGATCACAGGGACAAATTCCGTACAGACAGTACCCGTAGTCAGGATCGAACCCGGGTCTCAGGTGCTGTAAGGCAGCAAATCTACCGCTGCACCACTGGCCATCCCATCCGAGTGGTGGTGCCATCGAGTGTGGCAGCCTCGCCTGCAGCTGTTCGTCCTTCACCCTTTTTTTAATTTTTAGTTTGTCAAAATGTTTTGTTTTGGAGGCCTTTTAGTCTTTTTATGTGAGGGATGGGGATGGGGGGGGGGGGGGGAGGGGTGGGAACGGGGAAGCTGTTTTTTCCAGTCGCTACCTGGTCGAGGATGCGTCCGAGCCGCATCTTCGCCCCCTCCTCGCGGACTACTATCTGGATTAGCACGGCCTTTCCTGTCGGAGACCGGCCAGAGCTTCAGCAGCGGCGCAGCACTGATGTACGATCACAGAGCGAGCAATGCCTTACCCGGGCCGCCGAGTGGGAAACTCCGGAGTGCTGGGACTGCCGACTTCAACATCGTGGAGCTGTGGTCTGCAGAGCTTCCAGCTGTGGGCAGCGCTGACTTTAACACCGCGGAGCCTGGGATCTTTCGCCGAGGATCGCTAGTGTTGGAGCTCCGCCTGTGGACTTCGGGAGCCGTGGTCTCCGGTAGGAAACGGCCATTTCGGAACTCCAAGCCGCTGAGAGTGTTCTTCCGACGCCAGAGCACCATCAGCCGACAAGAGGGCAAGAAAAATCGGGCCCGTAGCGGCGACTGCGGAGGCCTCAATAGGCCCCGACCACGGGTGAACAGAGGAAGAGGACTGAACTTTGTTGCCTTCCCTCACAGTGGGAAACGTTGATTCTGCTGTGGGGGATGTTTTTTATGTTTAATGTTAAATTCTATAGTGTTGTGTTTATCTTATTTGTGTGCTGCATGGTAACTCAAATTCCACTGCACCAATTGGTGTATGTGACAATAAATGTCCTTTGTCCTTGCCCTTGAGATAGACCACTTTCTACTGCCATCTCATTTACGTTATTCTAGTTTAGTGTATTATTGTCAGGTGTACTGAAGTACAGTAAAAAGCTTTCATTTGAGTTAAAAAAAACTATACAATCAGGTCGACCACAGTGCACAGATAAAGGATAAAGGGTATTACGTTTAGTGCAAGATAAAGTCCAGTAAAGTCCGATTAAAGATAGTCTGAGGGTCTCCAATGAGGTAGATAGTAGCTCAGGACCGCTCTGTGGCTGGTGATAGGATGGTTCAGTTGCCTGATGGCATCTGTGAAGAAACTGTCCCGAATCAGGAGGTGTGCATTTCCAAACTTCTGTACCTCTTGCCTGATGGGAGGGGGGAGGGGGGAGGAGGGAGTGACCGGAGTGAGACTAGACCTTGATTATCCTGGAGGCCTTGTCATGACAGCGTGACGTGTAGATGGAGTCAATGGAAGGGAGGCTGGTTTGCACTCCAGCAAAACTTCTGTCTTATCAACTCAAGAAGTCAAGGGTGTTTTATTTTCTCTCCAGTATTACCTTTTACGGTGAAGGTGGAAATATTTAACAGGAAACTGAGGGATAACTTTTTTTACACCAAAGAGTGGTGGGTGTATGGAATGAGCTGCTGGGGGAGGTAGTTGAGGCAGGTATTACCACAACGTTTAAGAAGGTATTAGACAGGTACATGGATAAGATAGGTTTAGAGGGACAGGGGCCAAACGCACGCAGGTGGGACTAGTGTAGGATTAGTGATGGGGCATGTTGGTCAACGTGGGCAAGTTAGGTCGAAGGGCCTTTTTCCACTCTAGACATGCACAAGGATACCCAGTTACCTCAACAATTTGTAGGGAGGGGGGGGGGGGGGGGGGGGGTTTGTCTCTAGAGATATTGCCCGACTTGCTAGGTGTTTTTTTTTAATGAACCTGCATCTTGTGTCTCCATTTTATTGCTTCGCTATTAAATCTAAATTTTCTACTTTGAAGAAATTCTTCTCTGCTCTCCGACAGGGGTTCTGCGAGACCCTCTCTCACTGCTCCCCCTCTGTACTCCATGGATGCTACCCGAGTTTAGTTTTGGGTTAGAGATACGACGTGGAAACAGACCGTTCAGCCCACGCCAACCTGCGATCGCTGCGTACACTAGTGCTATCCTACACACTAGGGACAATTTACAGTTGCCAATTAGCCTACAAACCCGCACGTCTTTGGACTGCAGGAGGAAACTAGAGCACCCGGAGGAAACCCATGCGGTCACAGGAAGAACAGAAGAACTGTCTGTCCGTATAGACAGCAACCGAGGTCGGGATCAAACCCAGGTCTCTGGTGCTGTAAGGCAGCAACTCTACTGCTGCGCCACTCTTCCGCTGAGATACTCCAGCACTTTTGTCTTTTGCTTTGTAAACCAGCACTTACAGTTCTTTTGTGTCTGCACAAGAAGCTAAATGTGAAGGGCACGGGAGGAAGTGTAATACACATTCCTGCTCATATACAAAGAGAAATCACAATTCCATTATGTACTCATTTTGTGGTTTTATACAGCTAAATGTGGCAACACAGCAGGTGACATGCAAATTTAGCTGGGAAAAGACCAGATCTAACATTTAGTCTGGGGGGCGGGGCAAGTTTTTGTTTTACACGGAGGGTGGCGAGTGCCTGAAATGAGTTACTGGGGGTGGTGGTGGAGGCAAGTTAGTGGCGTTCAAGAGATTTTTCAATATTCCAAATTCCACTTTCACATCCTCATTGGCTGAAGTACATGCACGGTTGAAAAAGGAACTGGTACAACAGAGAAGAAACATTTAGACAGGCACATGGATAGGATAGGTTTGGAGGGATATAGGCTAAACACAGGCAGGTGGGACTAATGTAGATGGGACATGATGGTTGGCATGGACAAGTTGGGCCGAAGGCTTGATTCTACGCTGTATGACACCATAACTATAACAGAGAGCAGAGAGAAAAAAATGAGCAAAAACACCAAAAAACAAATCAGTACCCTGCCAATCAGCAATCTCCAAGAGTGCTTCATGGAACAGATGCAACTTGTGGCAAGTTGGTAGACCGCAATCAAAAAAAAGTAGAGAGAGATGCAAATATTGAAATTTACCGTGGGATGCATTTTGTGTCATTCAAACCTCAAGATTACAATCTGAATTTCTTTATTAAACAGCTACTGGGGTTGGAGCCAAAAACCAAATTCCACTATTAATTAGAAACTGCTTGTCGTAGTCATCCGAAGGCAAGAATCTAAATAGCCTGCCATGAGCATATTGTTCTGTACAGGTAGTTCTGCACCACGATAACTGCATTTGTACAAAATCTCACATTAAATAAAATAGATTTATAAAACTATTTTAGACTTTAGGTATACGGCGTGGAAACACGCCCTTTGGCCCACCCAGTCCTTGCCGACCAGCAATCACCCTGAACACTGACACTATCCCACACACTAGGTACAGTTTTAACCAAAGCCAATTAACTCATAAATCTGTATGTCTTTGGAATGTGGGAGGAAACTGGAGCACCCGGAGAAAACCCACGTGGCCACAGGGAGAACGTACAAACTCCGTACAGACAGCACCGGTAGTTAGGATTGAACTCGGGTCTCTGGCGCTGTAAGGCAGTAATGCCCCTGTCCCACTTAGGAAACCTCTGGAGACTTTGCACCCCACGCAAGGTTTCCGTGCGGTTCCTGGAGGTTGCAGGTGGTTGCCGGAGGTTGCAGGTAGTGGAAGCAGGTAGGGAGACTGACAAAACCCTCCGGGAACCTCCTGAAACCGCACGGAAACCTTGGGTGGGGCGCAAAGTCTCCTGAGGTTTCCGTTCAGGTTTCCTAAATGGGACAGGGGCATAACTCTACCGCTTTGCCACTGTGCTGCCCCATCTTTTGACAATGGATAAAGGAGGGTCAGAGAAGGTGCACAACTCAGTATAACAAAGTTAGTTTAGTTTATTGTCACGTGTACCATTGGTACAATGAAAAGCTTTTGTTCCATGCTATATCACAATCACAATAATACTTTAATAGCCAAGTGTGTTGCAACATATGATTCTATATTTGATTCTATAGCCTTGTTACTTCACCACCAGGACTGGCACGATATTTGAGATGGGCTCTAATGGAACAGTGGAAATGTTGATCATTCTTCTCCTCAGCAAACTGGAGCTTGGAGACCAAGTCTAATGTTTAAAACACATATCTGCAGACTTAGTTATCTAATAATTAGATAGTTTAGTTTATTGTCACATGTACTGAGGTACAGCGAAAATTTTTTGTTGCATGCTAACCAGTCAGCGGAAAGATAATACATGATTACAATCAAGCCATCCCCAGTGTAAATACATGATAACGGTAATAATGGTTAGTGCATGATAAAAGTCCGGTAAAGTCCGAATAAAGATAGTCTGAGGAAGGGTCTGAAGAAGGGTCTCGACCCGAAACATCACCTATCCGTCGTCCGGAGATACAGCCTGACCTGCTGAGTTACTCCAGCATTTTGTAACCTTTTATCTAACAGTTCCTGTGGAGCTATTCCACTCAGTATGTATGAGTATATAAGAGACCACACTCGCGCAAGAAGCACGAACAGATTGCACCAGAAATATTGCCAGTCTGTGGTGTGGAAAAAAAGTAATTCTTCCCAAAATGAAAGGCATCAAACCACCAATTTCCTCCTTCAGATACAAAGTAATTAGCATTCCGTCAGCTATTGCTTGGTCTTTTTATTTCCTGTGCTCCTCTTTGTTCCAGCAGCAATATTATGAATGCAATTGGTTTGGATTTCAGCCGTCTGTCAAACCCCTATAATTTTCTCAAAGACTAGTAATTAAAATCACTGAACAACGAGCCACTTCAAGGCAAGGTACAGTTTGTACTGGGCTTGAAGGAAATTACTATGAACTATTACCATTGCCCCTTTGGCACCCGATCAAGTCTCAACCATATAAACACTGATAGAAAATCTCGAGTAAGTACTTTTAATCGGGATATTTTTAGGAGTCCAATATAATGTTGGTCACGTTGCAGAGAATTCTGGTTTCGTTTAGAGATACAGCCCTTCAGCCCACCGAGTCCACGCCAACCAGCGATCCCCGTACACTAGCACTATCCTACACACTAGGGGCAAGTTACAATCTTTGCTGGCCAATTAACCTACAAACCTGCACGTCTTTGGAGCATGGGAGGAAACCGGAGCACCCAGAGGAAACCCACGCGGTCATAGGGAGAACGTACAAACCCTGTGCAGACAATACCCGTAGTCAGGACCGAAACCGGGTCTCTGGCGCAGTGAGGCTGCAGCTCTACCGATGCGCCATCGCCTGGTGTTTTACATCAATGTCAAGTCATTAAATAAGCAGTGCCGCAGTAACCAAATTGTATAATGTTCAGATTACATCCCATCGGGAGGACAGATAACATAGAACAGTATAGCACAGGAACAGGACCTTTGATCCACAATGTCTGCGCCGAATATGACGCCAAATTAAACTAATCTTCTCTGCCTGCACGTGATCCATACAGTGCATTCAGAAAGTATTCAGACCCCTTCACTTTTTCCACATTTTGTTACGTTACAGCCTTATTCTAAAATGGATTAAATTCAGTTTTTTATCATCAATCTACACACAATACCCCATAATAAAGTGAAAACAGGTGTTCAGAATTTTTTGCAAAGTAATTAAAAATAAATAACTGAAAGATCACATTTACATAAGTATTCAGATCCTTTCCTCAGTACTCAAGTACACAGCCTCAAGTCTTCTTGGGTATGATGCTACAAGCTTGGCACACCTGTATTTGGGTAATTTCTCCCAATCTTCTCTGCAGATCCACTCTAGCTCTGTAGGGTTGGATGGGGAACGTCGATGCACAGCTACTTTCAGGTCCCTTCAGAGATGTTCGATCGGATTCAAGGCCGGGCTCTGGCCACTCAAAGACATTCACAGACTTGTCATGAGGCCACTCCTGCGTTGTCTTGGCTGTGAGCTGAGGGTCGTTGTCCTGTTGGAAGGTGAATCTCTGCACCAGTCTGAGGTCCAGAACGCTCTGGAGCAGATTTTCATCAAGGATCTCTCTGTACTTTGCTCCGTTCATCTTTCCCTCAATCCTGACTAGTCTCCCAGTTCCTGCCGCTTAAAAACATCCCCACAGCGTGATGCTGCCACCACCATGCTTCACCGTAGGTATGGTATTGGCCAGGGGATGAGCGGTGCCTGGTTTCTCCCTCCAACCTTAAAGCTGTGCCCTCTAGCCTTTGACACTTCCCTCCTGGAAAAATGTCTACTCTATGCCTCTCATAATTATACATTTACTATCAGGTTTCCCCTCAGCATCCAAAGCTCCAAAGAAAACAATCAAGTTTGTCCAAAATGGAAAAATCATGGAATCAAAAATATAGGACATCTTTATGGGAAAGGTACTTTTCTTTCATTTCAAGAGTTACAACTGAATTATGGACTGCACTCAAATAATTTCTTCAGATATCTACAAATTAGAGATTATGTTAAATCTAATACACAAGTTTACAGGAATAGGGAATCAGAAATTCTTGATGAATGTCTGAACAAGCATCCTAATACTGAAAAACTAATAGCTTATATTTATAACACCTTACTAAATAACGAGGTACCACCGACCGAACCATATAGATACAAATGGGAAAATGAAATAGGTCATCCTATCACGAAAGATATGTGGGACGAAAGTTTACAACAAATACATCAATGTTCATTAAATGCCAGACATACTTTAATACAATTCAAGGTCTTACATAGACTACACTTCTCTAAAATAAAACTAAATAGAATCTTCCCACAAATCTCTCCTATTTGTGATAAATGTCTACATTTAGAGGCTAATTTAACACATACGTTTGCAAACTGTATAAAACTTAAACATTTCTGGACAGATATTTTTGAAATAACTTCAGAAGTTATTAATACAAAACTGGACCCAGACACAAAATTAATAATGCTTGGAATATCAGAACAAAGCTTAACACTCACAACAAACCAAAGAAACTTCCTCAATTACAGTATAATAACCGGAAAAAAATTAATATTAAAATTTTGGAAAGGCCCTACAGCCCCCACAATTAAAATGTGGATTACGGAAATG
Source organism: Amblyraja radiata (assembly GCF_010909765.2). Classification (NCBI taxonomy): domain Eukaryota; kingdom Metazoa; phylum Chordata; class Chondrichthyes; order Rajiformes; family Rajidae; genus Amblyraja; species Amblyraja radiata. The sequence continues at coordinate 24,362,384 of NC_045957.1, read as the reverse complement.
TCGGAGACCCTATACTTAGAAAGAATTAGACTTGTCTTAATGGACAAACAAGATCTTTTCCATAAAATTTGGGCTCCATTCATTAACTATCTGAAGGGATAGATTGGCACAGCACGAGGACCCAGCTGAAACTTGAACTCAGGAACAGATGAAAAACTATACTCTATACTTTATAACCTACGAACCTATCTCCATTGATGTATTACAGGTAACCCATTCCACCTCCCTTGTTTTTTTTTTTTTTGTTTTTTTTTTGCTTTCTTTTTTATTTTGTAACTTTCTACCCTCTCTTTTTCTCTCGTTTCTATAAAAAATAAAAATACTAGAAGTAGAAGTAATTGATAATGGAAAATTTTAATAATGTATGACTGATGTATATGAAAAGTTTTTTTTTTTACTATAATATGTAACTACATTTTATAATATGTCTACTTCTAATAAATAAATAAATAAATAAATAAATAAAAATTTAAATAGAAAAACATCCCCACAGCGTGATGCTGCCACCACCATGCTTCACCGTAGGTATGGTATTGGCCAGGGGATGAGCGGTGCCTGGTTTCTCCCTCCAACCTTAAAGCTGTGCCCTCTAGCCTTTGACACTTCCCTCCTGGAAAAATGTCTACTCTATGCCTCTCATAATTATACATTTACTATCAGGTTTCCCCTCAGCATCCAAAGCTCCAAAGAAAACAATCAAGTTTGTCCAACCTCTCCTTATAGCTATACCCGCTAACCCGCCAGCATTGTGATAAACCTCTTCTTCACCCTCTCCAAAGCCTTCACATCCTTCCTCCAATAGGCGACCAGAACTACACACAATACTCCAAATGCAGCCTAACTAAAATATTATGGTTGCAATATTTATAAAGCTGTAGAACTCATGGCTGCTGTGAGATCCTTCCTTTGATGTAACCACAAATGTACAATGATAGTATTGGATATCAGGAATTTAAAGTGTTAAGTGTTGGATCACTGAAATATAAAGCACAGAAGATTATTCTAGCCAGTACAGGTCCACCACTGATTTCTCAGCAACTTTGATTCCACAGCCTTGCTGGATTATCTGTTTTCAAGACCTCAGGAGGGGGGCCCGAAATATCGGCCTGCAAAGTTGGCTGCGGAAGTCAGCAATGGGAATGAATTTGCTGGCTCCAGCTGGATCGGAATTCCAGAGGCCTGGACCCAGGGGGTATATTCCACCCGCCGATCGACCGCGGAAGTCCCAATGAGGTCGAGATCGGCCGCCTCACCCGGCCTAGGCACCACATTTTCGGGAGACTTCCAGGGGATATTTCAAGTGCGCTCTTGCAACGTTGTCTGGATTAAAGGAGGTGCTGCATCAACAGTTGCCGGAAAATTGCCAGTTGACCTTTACATTATGTTGACCAAAAATGGACTGCGTAGGTTAATCCCATTTCCCACCACCTGGTCTGGTCGTTTATGGCACTTAAAGATGTGACTGGGTCCGGAGTAAAAGGAGAAGCTGGATATTTTAAACAGATGTGTATCTGGTTGAGGGACCTTACTACGAAGTTTGTACAAAGATGAGAGGGATAGATAAGGTGAGGTGGGGGGGGAAATGATTTAAAAGGGTCCAGAGGGGCAATTTATTTTACACAGAGGGTGATCAGAATATGGAATGAGTTGCCAGAGAAAGTGGTAAAGGCAGGTATAATTCCGGCATTTGAAAGATTTAACAAATATTTACAGATACACCACAGAAAGCATACTGTTAGAAGCTGTACATAAAATGTATAATGAAAATATATATTAGGCACTTTGGTGCCATATGATTGTACTTACTTCTAATAAAATAAAATATAAAAAAAAGAAAGCATACTGTTGAGTTGTATCACAGCGTGGTTTGGGAACAGCTCTGCTTAAGACCGCAAGAAATTGCAGAGTTGTGGATGTAACCCAGTCCATCACACAAATCAGATTCCCCACCTTCGACTCCATCTACACTTCCTGCTGCCTTGTAAAAGCAGCAAACATTTGTCCTAAAGATTTGAACCACCCCTGTCATTCCTCCTTCTCCCTGCTCACACCTGGAAGAAGGTACAGAAGTCAAATCAAGTCAAGTTTATTTGTCACATACACATACGAGATGTGCAGTGAAATGAAAGTGGCAATGCTCGCGGACTTTTGTGCAAAAAGACAAACAACCAAACAACCAAACAAACTATAAACATAATCATAACACACACATATTCTTTTACATAATAAATAATGGAAGGAAAAACGTTCAGTAGAGTTAGTCCCTGGTGAGATAGGCGTTTATAGTCCGAATGGCCTCTGGGAAGAAACTCCTTCTCAACCTCTCCGTTCTCACCGCATGGCAACGGAGGCGTTTGCCTGACCGTAGCAGCTGGAACAGTCCGTTGCAGGGGTGGAAGGGGTCTCTCATAATATTGTTGGCTCTGGAGTTGCACCTCCTGATGTATAGTTCCTGCAGGGGGGCAAGTGAAGTTCCCATAGTGCGTTCGGCCGAACGCACTTCTCTCTGCAGAGCCTTCTTGTCCTTGGCAGAGCAATTCCCAAACCAGATGGTAATGTTCCCGGACAAGATGCTTTCCACCGCCGCTGCGTAGAAGCACTGGAGGATCCTCGGAGACACTCTGAATTTCCTCAATTGCCTGAGGTGGTAAAGGCGCTGCATTGCCTTACTCACGAGTGCTGAGGCGTGTGATGCCCATGTCATATCCTCGGAGATGTGGACTCCCAGATATTTAAAACAGTTCACCCTATCCACAGGATCCCCATTTATCCTCAATGGAGTGTACGTCCTCGGATGATGTGCCCTCCTAAAGTCCATGATCAGCTCCTTCGTTTGAAGGAGCTTGAAAGTGCACACCACCAGACTCAGGAACAGCTTCTACCCCTCTGTTATCAGGCTTCTGAACTAACATGAGGTTCCATGAGCTAACATATTGTCCAATTCACCTCTGCCCCATTGGGCTTTGTGTTTGGAACTGATGCTCTACAATGTTGAGAACTATATTCTGCTCTATCTCTGTATTTTTCCCTTTGCTCTCTCTACCTGTTGTACTTGAGTTTTACTTGATTGTATCCATGTATCTATATGTACTATACAATCACAGAAATTATATGGTAAATGCAGCTTAATTTCACCATAGCTGTAACATATATTGCAATCTGGTTATTTTTCTCTTTGCACTACCTGTTTGTTCCTGTGAATGGCTGGACTATACTCATGTATGGTACGATTTGTCTGGATAGCATGCAACATATAATTTATTAATTATAACTTAGCACATAACAATAATAAACCAATACAGTATTCTCTGCCACAGAAGGCAGTGGAGGCCACTTCACTAGATGCATTCAAAAGAGAGTTTGATAGAGCTCTTGGGCCTAGTGGAATGAAGGGATATGGGGAGGCAGGAACGGGTTCTGATTGTGGATGACCAGCCACGATCACATTGAATGGCGGTGCTGGCTTGAAGGGCCGAATGGCCTACTCCTGCACCTATTGTCTATGTCTAAAAGGTGATCTGTTCATTCCCTCTACAGGCAGATATTGTCTGATTCACTGTTCCTCCAGCAGTTTGTTTTTTGCTACCATAGAATCATACACCATGAAAATAATCCCTTTGGCCCAACTTGTCCATGCCGACCAAAATATGCCATCTACACATTCCATTTGGCCCATATCATTCTAAACTTTTCCTATCCATGTACCTGGCCAAGTATATTTTAAATTATGTTATTGTGTCTTCAATTTGGAATTAGGACTGGATAACATTATAAAATGAAATATTGACAAACCCTTTAGTCCTCCATCATTCATATTAGTTCTATGTTATATCACTTTCACATCCACTCCCTACACACTAGGGGCAATTTACATAGGCCAATTAACCTACAAACCCGCACGTCTATGGGTTGTGGAAGAAACAAGAGGATACCCACACAGTCACAGGGAAAATGGGCAAACGCCACGCAGTTAGCACCCGAGGTCAGGATTGAGCATGGGTCTCTGGCAGTTTGCTGTGGAAACACTCCACAGATCTGGTAGAACCGTGAGGAGAGAAACAGGGCTAATGTTTTTGGTGCATGAACCTTAGTCAGAATCTGGATATGAGAGCAAATATTGTTGACTACATTGCAAGAACTGGGGATTTTGCCCGACTGCCTCGGGTAGAAACTCCCTGAAATGGGTCCCGTTTCAGTATTAGTACAATCGGTCACCCACCCGGTTTTACTTCCTTTATTATTAAAAAATATAATTGTTGCTCTGGCATTAAATCTTTGTGACCGACTGAAGCAAAAATACTTTTTAATAATTTATTCCAAACACCATAACTAAATGGGGTTTATTGCCAATGTATTATCTTTATGCCAATAAAAGGATACAAAGTGCTGGAGTAACTCAGCGGGTCAGGCAGCATCTCTGGAGAACTTGGATAGGTGACGTTTCAGACTGATCATCTCCTCCTGAGACGCTGCCTGACCTGTTGAGTTACTCTCACACTTTGTATCTTTATTTGTAAACTAGTTTCTGCAGTTCCTTGTATCTCCTCTCTCTCCTGAAAGTCCTCATAATCCACTTCTTCTCGTTTTGTTACCACATGCAAGTCACTATTTTCCAAGTGAAATATCAATGAAATAAAGAAAAATATATTTCTTTGACATAAACTAAAAAAAGTTGCCCAACCAAATTAAATCTTGCCCGAACAGTGGGGATAACTCTATGCTTGTTGCCCACCCCCATAGATAGCATTGCTAGTTAAGATCTTACCCTTTCTCCTTAAAAATATTTTGGTACAAACTGACAAGTTTTAAAATAATCTGTTGCCCCAGAGTTGAAAGATTTAACAGATAAACCCACTTCAATAAAAAAACAAATTTATAGGCGATTAATAACATACTAAGTGTTCATTTTAAATGGTATGAAGTAATTTATGCAAGTACACATGTTGATTTTTAACAGAAAGTCTAATCTTGACAAGTGATCAATGGGATAGATTGCCTGAAGTAGGACTTCAAAAGTAACATGTTCTTGCTCTAGATTTCAGATTTGACTAATGGAAGAAAAAATCTGAAGGAGAAAACAAGATTGTAGATTAAATTCATATTTAGAAATAGTTTTTAATCATGGAATTGGCCCAACGTACAGATACTAAATGAAGTTCGGTTGCATTAATGTAGCACTTTCCATTGACTCCATGTACATTTCATGCTGCCTCGGCAAGGCCACCAGCATCATCAAGGACCAGTCTCACCCCAGTCACTCCTCTCCCATCAGGCAAGAGGTATAGAAGTTTGAAAACGCACACCTCCTGATTCAGGAATTATTTCTTCGCAGCTGTTATCAGGCAACTGAACCGTCCTCTCACCAACTAGAGAGTGGTCCTGACCTCCCAGCTATCTCATTGGAGACCGATGAATTCTCTTTAATCAGACTTCAATGTTATATCTTTGCACTAAATGTCGTACCTTTTATTTGTGCACGACTTGATTGTATTCATGTATGGTGGACACAAAATGCTGGAGTAACTCAGTGAGACAAGGAGCATCTCTGGAGAGAAGGAACGGGTGACGTTTCGGGTCGAGACCCTTCTTCAGACTTGTATTTCTTTTTTTTCTCTGACTGGATAGCACGCAAGCAAAAGATTTTCACTGTACCTTGATACACGTGACAATAATAAACTAAACTAAATTAAATATCAGCAAAAACCCACAGCACCCTAGCCACACCATCATTTCACCAGGTTCAAGACAAGTTTCTTCCCAGCAACCATCTGGCTCTTGAAGACGACACCTTGCTAACCTCAACCATGAACTTTTGTGGACAGTTCTTGTTAAGGACTACAGGTTGTTTGCAGTAGTATTGTCATTATTAATTTATTGTTTTTTTTGTTTATTATATCATATCTGTGTTTTGCATTGATAGGCCAGTTAAGCTGCCGCAAGTAAGAATTTCATTGTTCCATTGTTGGTACATGACAATTAAACACTCTTGATAATTTTTGTTATGCTAATGACATGGATAAATGAAAAAAAATTTTTTTTGTAAAATAAACAGTTAAAAGCACTGGTACACACAATTGCTGGGGAAACTCAGCGGGTGCAGCAGCATCTATGGAGCGAAGGAAATAGGCGACGTTTCGGGCCGAAACCCTTCTTCAGAAACTGTCTCCGGAGAGAGGAGGAGAACTTCTTCAAAGTAGGCATACCTTGAGGAGATATCGCAGTGGAGTAGACAAAGTGTTCAAAAGGGAACTGCAGATGCTGGAATATCGAAGGTACACACAATTGCTGGGGAAACTCAGCGAGGAGTTTCCCCAGCAATTGTGTGTACCTTCGATATTCCAGCATCTGCAGTTAAAAGCACTGATTCTTGGAACGTATAAAAACTGTCACTAAATTAAACACAGCTAATGGGGTGTTATTGCAATTCTAAAAGTATTTAGATTATAGCAATTTAGTTGGAAATAGTCTTAACCATGATTACTGCTGTACAATAAAGCATATAGTGTACATCAAAATAGTTAAAATACTAAAAGTACTGGAAATCGGCAACAGAAAAAAGATGCTGTGAATGCTCCTGGACTGGAACAGTTAACTATTTTTTGGTAAACTTACGCTAGGCTGCTGTACATCAACTGTAGCTCAGCATTCCACACTGTTATCTCCTCCAAACCAAGCATCAAATCCACTGAGTTACTGCAGCATTTTGTGTCTATCTTCGGTGCACACCAGCATCTGCAACTCCTTCCTGCACATTTTGTCAGGAAACTAAAAACTAAACTGGGTCTCTGTTCATTCCTAATCAATTGATCCTTGACTTCCTCATCGGTAGACCTCAATCAGTACAAATCAACAACACCACTTCCTGCCATCTGACCATCAACACAGGAGCATCCCAAGGCTGTGTGCTCAATGTGCTGCTCTACTCTCTCTGTACCCATGATGATGTAGCCAGGCATGTCCCCAACGTCTGTTGCCCATTTATTTTTTGCTGAAAGTTTGCTGATGATACTACCGTTATTGAAGACATGAATGGAACATGTCTCCACCTCCCCTGCAAGGAATTTGCACCAAATTTGAACCATGTGTTGCATTAAAAAACAATGAATGGGTCTGCACAGTTGCACAATGGTAGAATTGCTGCCTTACAGCGCCAGAGACCCGGGTTTGATCCTGTCAACAGGTGCTGTCTGTATGGAGGTTGAACGCTCTTCCTGTGACTGCGGGGTTTTTCTCCGGGTGCTCTGGTTTCCTTCCACACTATTTGGCTTCTGTAAATGGTAATTTGTCCCCAGTGTGTAGGATAGCGTTAGTGTACAGGGTGATTACTGGTCGGCGCAGACTCAGTAGGGCCGAGGGGTTTGATTCCACATTGATCTCTAAAGTCTAAATATGAAATTTCTACTTTTATATTTTATTATCTGTAACCTCGATTCCTCGACCCTTGCATTAAAGGGAATAGCACGCCACTATTAACTCTCTCCTGACTCATCTCCCCTCAGGCTTTTTTCTCTACGGAAAAGAGTTCTTGCCTAGACCTTGCTATAGCAAGGATGTTGTTAAGCTGGAAAGGGTGCAGGCAAGATTTACGAGGATGTTGTCAGGATTTGAGGGACTGATCTAAAGGGAGAGGTTGAGCAGGCTAAGACTTTATTCCTTGGAATGCAGGAGGATGAGAATTAATCTTATAGAGGTGTATGAGATCACTGAGGGGAATAGAAAGGGTGAATGCACTTTCACTCAGAGTAGGGCAACCAAGAACCAGAGGACATAGATTTATGGTGAGAGGGGGAAGATTTAATAGGAACCTGAGGGGCAACATTTTTTTTTTACACAGATGATGGTGGGTATATGAAACGAGCTGCCAGAGGAGGTACTTGAACCAGGTACTGTAACAAGATTTAAAAGACATTTGGACAGGTACATGGATGGGAAAGGTATAAAGGGATATGGTCCAAATGCGGGCAGATGGGACCAACGTAGATGGGGCACCTTGGTTGGCATGGGAAAGTTAGACTGAAGGGCCTGTTTCTGTGCTGGATGACTATATGACCCCATGATCTAAAGCAAACACACCGGAAAATGAGCAAAGAAGCACCATGTAACAAGTGACATGCATTTATTTTCCTGTCTGTTTACCAAGGTGACCTACCCTGAAGGCATGATTTTATGTGTTCTTTTTTAAAAAGTATATAACTAATAAGGTGAATACACAGTCTTTCACAGGGTACAGAAATCAAGAACCAAAGGACTTGGGTTTAAGGCAAGAGGGGAAAGATTTGATAGGAACCCAGAGCGGCAATTTTTTCACGCAGTGGTGGGTATATGGAGCGAGCCACCAGAGGAGGTAGTTGAGGCTGGAACCATAATAGCATTTAAAATACATTTGGATAGGGACATTTGGATAGGAAAGGTTTAGAGGGATATGTGCCAAACGCAGGCAAATAGGACGAGCTTAAATGGGCCTTTTTCCATGGTGTACAACTCCATAAAAAGTGTTAATGCCACCTAAGCTGCTCCCCCCATGCCCAAGCATCCACACGCCGATTGAATTTTGAAAATGTCCCCCATCACATGAACATCACCTTTTTTCACAGCTTTGTCTGACTTCTTTGCAAATCAACTCAACTTTCTGAACAGTTTATCCCACTGTTTAGGTAAGACTTTTTCTACACACGTCACCATTGAAAACCTTGGTTTAACTGCAGCACATTGTAATCTCTTCAGCATCTCAGTCGTGACACTGGTGAAACAGGAGAGTGTCTGTTATATCAACTGCATTATTTAAGCATGCTTAAATAACATGAGGGTTATGGTAAAATAAATTAAATGTCAAGTAGTTCTTTGAATAATATCATCCATATACAGTGCAACTGTTTCACCCAAACTAAAGACTCTGAAGTGAAGGACAGTGGTTAATTGATTAGCTTTATACATCTAAAAGCTTCTTTGATTCAAGTCAGAGATTTATTTAACCCATTAGCATGACACCATATATTTTCTTTAAAATACACAGGTTCTGATGGAATCAATGCTATACTCCTATAGACTTTGGGAGATTCAGAATGATGTGCAATCATGGGTGAAAAAGCAACAAGATTTTCTGTTTAATTATATTGCAAAATGCTAGCAAGATTGGCATCTGAAGCGACCTTCAAATTTGTGACGGGCCTTCTTTTTGAATTGCTGCAATCTATTAGAACAGAGAAGAGTGCAGCACAGCATATGCCCTTGGGATCACATTGTCTGTGCTCAACACCAACTTGTATCTGGCCTCACATAATCTATATTCCTCCATTCGCTCCTTATGTGCTGGAGGAACACAAAGTGTTGGAGCAACTCAGCAGGCCAGGCAGCATCTGTGGAGAGCTGGGCCGGATTTACGTATAAGCTTCACAAGCTTAAGCTTAGGGCCTCGAGATCTAGGGGGGCCTCAGCAGGGCCGGATTTACCTATAGGCTTCATAGGCTGAAGCCTAGGGCCTCAAAATCTAGGGGGTCTCCGGCCAAGGTGTATTTTTCTCAGAGTAAAGAAAATCCAGAGGAAAAAAATAAATTGTAGCGCTATTAGCGTTTCCACTTTGATGGAAATTACTCGAAATTCTGGTTCCGGCCCGCTGGAAGATTTGGGGCGCAGTGGGGCCAGGCGGGTTCTAATCTCCATTTGCACTCCACACAATCACATCGATGCCTCGTGTCTACTCCAATTGTTTGATATCATTCACACGGAGGAGAAAGTGGTGGAATATTGCGTTGCGGGAGTGCCCGTTTCACCAGGCCGGGGGGGGGGGGGGGGGGGCTGCGGTGTCTGCAGCATGAAATCTGAGCCTCGCTGCATGGGAGGGAGAGGGGGAGGGAGCGAGAGAGAGAGAAAGGGGATGTGAAAGGGGGAAAGGAGGGGTTGAGACAGATGCGGGAGAGAGAGGGAGGGGAGGGGGAGAGAGAGAGAGAGAGGGGGGAGAGAGAGAGAGAGAGGGGGGAGAGAGAGAGAGAGAGAGGGGGAGGAGGGAGAGAGAGGTGGAGGGAGAGAGGAGGAGGGAGGAGGGGAGGGAGGGAAAGGGGGATTATCTTTAGTGAGATTGCAAACTTTAGGTGGGTTTTAGAGCAATTATATTTTCACCTCCGTATGAATGATATCAAACAATTGGAACTGCTTTCTTTTCCTTGATAACAACACTGAAAAATATGTCTTCCATAGTTTGCGACTTTCATTTTGCATCATATTTTTAATGTGGACACACTAGCACAGTCGAACAGTAACAGGCAATCAAATCAACACACAAAACATTTTCTAAAAAAAGGTTTTATTTACTGCAAAAACTTATAGTATTTTATTTGCAGTTTGCATGCTCCTTTATAACAGTTTACAGTACAACTTGATTATTAAAACAAGGACAGCTTCAATTCTTGATTTAAAAAATGTATACAACAATGATCCCAATCATCCCATTCCAACCACTCATTACTCTTGACTCGACCAAAATTATTTCTGAAATATTGGTCATAAATCTGGTGCAAAAATGCTCCAAAATAAGGCTCAGGATGCACCAGAGAGCATCTAAAACCCAGACCCCGGCCACCAGGGTCTTTGAGCTTCGCGCTTGTGATATGTGCTGCGTGCACTTATTTCACATAATTTTTTTGTAATCCTGCCATGCCACCCCCCTTTTTGAAAAGCTTTGTACGGGCCTGGTGTATAATATTTTGACACTGTCTTGGTAGGCCTTTCTTACATATGCTGTCACAATGCACTGTAGTCTCTAAACAACACTTCAGTAATTTTCCTTGCCCTCCATTTCAGAATAATAGTTTTTCAAGCCGATAACTCGACACTAGCACTGGCAATAAATAAAAAGCTCATCTTTCCAGCCCTTATCTCATTGGCCACGCTAGGCTGCACATTGGTGTCAATCTGGTGGACTCTTCCATCTTCGTCGTGGGGGTGGGGGATTGGGAGGGGCCTCACAAGTGAATGGCCTCGGGCCTCTCTTCATCTAATCTGGCCCTGGTGGAGAGTATGAACAGTCGCAGTTTAGGGTCAGGATACTTCTTCAGACTGTTAGACCACAGTTAGGTAGGGAGATCCAACGTGCAGTTGCAATGAAGGAACAGCAATGCATGTCCAAGTCAAGGGTGCGCAGGAGGTGGAGGTTTTGGAAGTACCGATGATGCAGCTTTGGTCAAGTACTGAGTGCATGTTATAACTGAATTGATTGAATTGAATTGCATACTTTATTGTCACGCGTCGTTACAGTGAAATTCTTTACTTGCATACCCAAGGCATGCAAATAATCACCCATAAAGGGCGCTTACAAAGTAACAAAGCGCCAGGTCCCCCTTTGTTCTCCCCCTCTCCCCTTCCTCACTGCGGCCCCCCCACGCTGGGTCCTCCATTGTCCATTTTTCCTCCTCCCTCACGGCGGTCCCCCACGCCGGGACCTCCTTTGTTCCTGTCCTCAGCAGCAGCATCCTCACTTCCACATGTCCGTCCTCGTCCATCGGTTGGCGCCATCATCGACCCCTCCATTATCACTGTCGGGTTCTCTCTGGATGCCCCCATAGCGCAAACCCAGGGGCTAGCCGCCGGCTACGCCGACCAAGGCCGCGGCTTCGTCGACTCGGGAGGCTCCTGTGTGCAGGATAGAACGAGTGTATGGGCAATCGCTGATCGGTGTGGACGGTAGGCTGAATGGCCTGTTTCCATGCTGTATCTCTAAACTAAATTAAATTTCTCTGTGTAGGAACTGCAGATGCTGGCATGCACTGATGATATCGATGCAAAATGCTAGAATAACTGAGCAGGACAGGCAGCATCTCTGGAGAGAAGGAATGGATGACGTTTTGAGTCAAGACCCTTCTTCAGACTCGCTCTGCCAAGACCATAAAAAACAGTTTTCAGCTGTCATCAGGCAAATGAGCCATCCCAACACAACCAGAGAGCGGTCCTGAACTATTATCTACCTCATCAGGGACACTCAGAATATCTTTGATCAGACTTTATCTTGCACCAAACATTATTTTCTTACATCAACGTCTCCTTTGGTGCCACCTCCTGCACCCACACACAACTGACTGACTTCATTCACTTCACCACCAACTTCCATCCGGCACTCAAGTACACCTGGACCATTTCCGACACTTCCCTACCATTCCTTGACCTCACTATCTCCATTGCAGGTGTTAGACTTCTGACCGACATCCACTATAAACCTACTGACTCCCATGGTTATCTGGACTACACTTCTTCCCACCCTGCTTCCTGTAAGGACTCCATCCCAATACCTCCGTCTACGCTGCATCTGCTCCCAGGATGAGGCGTTCCACACCAGGGCATCGGAAATGTCCTCATTCTTAAGGGAACTTGGGTTCCCCTCCGTTACTATAGATGAGGCTCGCACCAGGGTCTCTTCCATACCCCGCAACACTGCTCTCTCTCCCCATCTCCCCACTCGCAACAAGGGCAGAGTCCCCCTAGTCCTCACCTTTCACCCCACTAGCCGTCACATACAACAGGTAATCCTCCGTCAGTTTTGCCATCTCCAACGTGACCCCACCACTCGCCACATCTTCCCATCTCTCCCCATGTCTGCCTTCCGCAAAGACCGCTCCCTCCGTAACTCCCTTGTCAATTCTTCCCTTCCCTCCCATACCACCCCCGCCCCGGGCACTTTCCGTTGCAACCGCAAGAGATGCAACACTTGTCCCTTTACCTCCCCCCTCGACTCCATTCAAGGACCCAAGCAGTCGTTCCAGGTGCGACAGAGGTTCACCTGCATCTCCTCCAACCTCATCTATTGCATCAGCTGCTCTAGATGTCAGCTGATCTACATCGGTGAGGCTAGGCGATCGCTTCGCCGGTCCGCAATAACCAAGCTGAACTCCCGGTGGCTCAGCATCTCAACTGCCCTTCCCATTCCCCATCTGACCTCTCTGTCCTGGGTCTCCTCCATGGCCAGAGTGAGCAACACCGGAAATTGGAGGAACAGCACCTCATATTCCGCTTGGGGAGTCTGCATCCTGCGGGCATGAACGTTGAATTCTCCCAATTTTGTTAGCCCTTGCTGTCTCCTCCCCTTCCCCAGCCCTCGGGCTCCTCCTCCTCCTTTTTCCTTTCTTCCCCTCCCCCCACCCCCCATCAGTCTGAAGAAGGGTTTCGGCCCGAAACGTTGCCTATTTCCTTCGCTCCATGGATGCTGCACCCGCTGAGTTTCTCCAGCATTTTTGTGTACATTATTATTTTCTTATCATGTATCTGCACACTATGAATGGCTCGATTGTAATCATGTATTGTCTTTCCACTCACTGGTTAGCATGCAACAAAAGCTTTTCAGTGTACCTCGGTACACGTGACAATAAACTAAAAATGAAACTAAAAAAAACTGCAGAGAGTGGGGTCCATCACACAAAACCAGCCTACCCCCACCATCCAACGACTCCATGTACACTTCATGCTGCCTCGACGAAAGCAACCAACATTATCATTCGCACCCCGGTCATTACCTCTTCTCCACTCTCCTTTTGGACAGAAATTACAGAAGCTTGAAAACGTACAGCAACAGATACAAGAACAGCTTCTTCCCCGCTGTTTTCAAACTCCTGAATTTATGTTTTATACGCTGAGGATGTATTCCCATTCTTCCAATCTACCATTTTGTGACCCTTGCACTTTTTCGTTTATCTTCATTTTCTCTTCAGCTGTAACCCTCTATTGTGCACTCTGTTTATTTTCTCTTTTGCGCTACCTGTTGTACTCATGTATGGTATGGGTAACATGGGTCACTGTAACCAAGCACAGCTGACAATAATAAACCAATACCAGTTGGGTGACTAAAGAAGACACAAGGTGCTGTCGTAACTCAGCGGGTCAGGCAGCATCTCTGGAGAACATGGATCGGTGACATTTTGGGTTGGTACCCTTCTTCAGACTGATTAATCTGAAGAATGGTCTCAACCCGAAACATCACTTATCCACTTATTCATAGCAAAAGGATTTGAGTATAAGAGCAGGGACGTTCTACTGCATTTGTACAGGGTCTTGGTGAGACCACACCTGGAGTATTGCGTACAGTTTTGGTCTCCTAATCTGAGGAAAGACATTCTTGCCATAGAGGGAGTACAGAGAAGGTTCACCAGACTGATTACTGGAATGGCAGGACTATCATATGAAGAAAGACTGGATAGACTCGGCTTGTACACGCTAGAATTTAGAAGATTGAGGGGGGATCTTATCGAAACTTACAAAATTCTTACGGGGTTGGACAGGCTAGATGCAGGAACAGGGCTCTCGCTTAACTTTTTTACCCTGTTGCCAGCCGGGCAACCTCGGCAGCTTTTTAGGTTGCCAAATGACAGTTTAGGTGGTCATTTAAGACGGTTGGCATGACGTGTGCGATAATGTGCTCAGACAAAGTGCGTAGTTACCAGTCGGAATTATGGTCAATGAAGCATTCACATATTATTTCTGCTTCAAATAAAGTCATAAACTACACATATTCACCAATCAAGAAATGATATATATCACAATGGCAAGCAGCAAAATTACAATACAGTATCTCATCTCTTTTTGCACATTGCAATAAATGCAATTTCTATTATCTCTTTCCACTTCTAAACAAAAATATAGTTATTCAGCGTATGATCAACCTCCGTGAGACCAAGCGCAGGCTTGGCGATAGCCTCACACAACACCTCCACTTACTTCGCAATAACCAACCTGATCTCCCGGTGGCTCAGCACTTCAACTCCCCCTCCCATTCCGAATCCGACCTTTCTGTCCTGGGCCTCCTCCATGGCCAGAGTGAGGCCCACCGCAAATTGGAGGAACAGCACCTCATATTTTGCTTGGGTAGTTTACACCCCAGCGGTATGAACATTGGCTTCTCCAATTTCAGGTAGTCCTTGCTTTCTCCCTCCTTCCCCTCCCATTCCCAGCTCTCCCATAGCCTACTGACTCCGCCGCTTCCTTTCTTTTTCCCGCCCCCCCCCCCCCGCCCCTCCCAGCATCAGTCTGAAGAAGGGTCTCGACCCGAAACGTCGCCTATTGGGCAGTTTACACCCCAGCGGTATGAACATTGACCTCCAATTTTAGGTAGTCCCTACTTTCTCCTCCGCTTCCCAGCTCTCCCTCAGCCCTTTGTCTCCGCCTCTTCCTTTCTTCTTCCCGCCCCCCCCCCTCCCTTCGCACCCTCACATCAGTCTGAAGAAGGGTCTCGACCCGAAACATCGCCTATTTCCTTCACTCCATAGATGCTGCCTCACCTGCTGAGTTTCTCCAGCATTTTTGTCTACCATTCACACAAGTTCTGTTATCCCACTTTCCTCACCCAATTTTACAGAGACAAGTTAACCTACAAAGCCAATGCATCCTTGGGATGTGGGAGGAAACCCACATGCTTGCAGGGAGAATGTGCAAATTCAACACAGACAGTGCCCGAGAACATGATCGAACACAGATCTCTGGCATGTGAGGCAGCAAGTCTACCAGCAGCAAGTCTATTCATTTTCAGTCTTAAATCTCTATGTCCCCCTTTACAGCCACTGTATGTTTTAATTCAGTTCAAGGCTATTGGGGCAGTACATTGGCCATAAAGTTGCTGCTTAAAATTGCCAGAGACCCGGAATTAATTCTGGATATGGGTGCTGCCTGTATGGGGTTTTGTTTTCTCGTTTATTGATTGATTGATAGACTTTATTAATCCCCTTATTCAGGGGAAATTCTGATGTCCTTGCAGCACACTAATAAAAATACAACACAGTATTCATGAAGAAATTCAACACCAAAACATAAAAACATCCCCCCACAGTGATTCCCACTGTGGGGGAAGGCACAAAGTCCAGTCCCCATCCTCTTGTCCACCCAAAGTCGGGCCTATTGAGGCCTACACAGTCGCCGCCACGGCGCCCGATGTTCTCGCCGGGTGATGGTACTCGGTCCAAGCCAACAGACCACGCCAGACGGAGCTCCGCACACTGGTGATCTCGGCGAGATGTAAGTTCAACGTCGCAGCTGGCCGCTCCGCAGAACCGCGGCTCCACGATGTTTTCCTCGGCGGTACTAAGCATACTGGAGTCCCAGCGCGGCGACCCAGGAAAGGCATCGCCCGCTCCACGACAGCGCTCCAGCGCTGCGCCGCCGCCAAAGCCGATGTTCTGCGCCGCCGCCAACGCCGATGTTCTGCGCCGCCGCCAACGCCGATGTTCTGGCCAGGTCCCCTCAGGGAAACGTCGCTCCAGGACCGCTGGTAGGCCGCGAGGACAGGTCGAGGACGCTGCTCGGAGGAAGGCAACCCCTCCGACCAGGTAGGGACTTAGAAAAGCAGTTTCCCTCTTCCCCCCCACCACCCCCCACACATAAAAGATTTAGACCCCCTGACTGTACACTTAACAAACTAAAAATAAAAAAGAAGGGAAGAAAACGGACAGCTGCAGGACAGGCAGCCGTTCAGGTCAGCGCCTCCTCCGATATATAACATATAACAATGTTTACAGAGTACTATGTTTAAATATTCTGTTGTGCTGCTGCAAGTAAGGATTTCATTGTTCTAACTGGGACGTGAGAGAATAAAACACTCTTGACTCTTGACTTGCGTCTCTGATGTGTGGAATAGAACTAGAGTACGGGTGATCGGTGGTCGGCGTGGACTCTGTGGGCCGAAAGGCGTTTCCACACTGTATCTTTAAATTAAATTAAAAACACTAAAGCCAGAGGGAGTTTAAAGATGGGTCTCCACCCAAAACGTCACCCAATTTCTTATATCCAGAGATGCTGGCTGCTCCAATGAGTCCCCCCCGCACAATTAAAGCATGGAATAGTCTTCACCCCACCAGAGGTACCAACCAGACGCAACTAAATTTAAGGTAGTTTTTTTTCTTTTCCCAAAAACCCTTTTTTGCTTGTCCAAGTCAAGTGTCAAGAGAGTTTTATTGTCATGTGGCCCAGATAGGGCAATGAAATTTTTGCTTGCTGCAGCACAACAGAACATGTAAAGATAATACAGAACAGGAGATAAAAGTTCAGTGTGTCTATATACTATCGACCATATATATACACAATAAATAAACAGATAAAATGCAATAGGCTGTTATTTTTCAGAGTTTGGAGTTTGGTGGTGGTGGGTCCACCAGTTTAAATTCAATTTTGAATATTTTTGGAGGACCAGGAAACCAAGAAGCAAGAGTTACTCCAGAGAGTTACTCCAGCTCCAGGGAGTGATTCTGCGTTGTTTTTCAGCGGTCGCGGTGAGCAGCGACCGGTCAGCAATGGCGGCCAGAACTCCCACAATGCAAAGGGAGGGAGAAAGTGGCCGACGCCGACCAGTTGCCGTGGCCCTGCACATGCGCACAACCACGGCCGATGATGTGCTGGCCGTGGCAGTGCGCATGTATAAGGCAGCCGGCCGTGCTGAGCGGAGACCCGGACGCGGATGGCGGGCGGAGACGGAGATTGACAGAGAGAGAGAGAGGGGGGCCGCTCAGATTTAAACGCTAGGTGTCCCGGTTGCTTGTCAAGCCGGGCAAAATGGCATGGCTTTTAGGTTGCCCGGCGGGACTGTAAGTTGCCATTGGCACCTGGGCAAACGCTAATTTCGAGCCCTGAGGAAGATTATTCCCGATGTTGGGGAATTCCAGAACTAGGGGTCACAGTTTAAGGATAAGAGGGAAGTCTTTTAGGACCGAGATGAGAAAATCATTTTTTACACAGAGAGTGGTGAATCTGTGGAATTCTCTGCCACAGAAGGTAGTTGAGGCAAGTTCGTTGGCTATATTTAAGAGGGAGTTAGATGTGGCCCTTGTGGCTAAAGGGATCAGGGGGTATGGAGAGAAGGCAGGGATGGGATACTGAGTTGGATGATCAGCCATGATCATATTGAATGGCGGTGCAGGCTCGAAGGGCCGAATGGCCTACTCCTGCACCTATTTTCTGTTTCTATGTGTCTATCCTTGTTCTCCAGAGATGCTCCCTGACCAGCTGGGTTAACCCAGCACTTTGTATTTTTCTTTGTAATCCAGCATCTGCAGTTCCTTGTTTTTACCAGTTGGTTGACTGATGATGATGGCATCACGAGTTATCAAATGGCCTATGGGTTAGAGAGCTACTAGAGAACAGGAAAACTAAAGCATTAGGTCAGGTAAGCATTTAACTGACACGGGAACCAATAATCGTAAAGGAATTCAGTTGCCTGATGGAACTGTGGTTAATCTGACCTTTCATGCTGAATAAATCCCAAATTACAAGTCAGCTGCTGCTTCTATTGTAAATTGCTGCTGTCACAAGGGTAACAAACCAAACCATCAATTAATTGTATTTCTGACCTCGAGAACATGTTACCCAGTGGCTAAACACCAGAGATACATCGTTAGTGTGAGCGCTTAACTTGGTAGTTGTGAAATTATGATTTTTTTTTTAAAACAAGTACGTCAGAATTTTTTTTAAGTGATTCCTTGGTGTGCATGAGGATGAGGCGAGATCTTATAAAGTTTTAAAAGATCATGAGAGGAATAGATCAGGCAAACACATAGTCATTTGCCCAGTGTATGGGGAATTGTGAACCAGAGGACAGGGTTAAGGGAAGGGGGTAAAGATTTAATGGGAATCTGAGGGGTATCTTTTTTTACACAAAGGGTGGCGGGTGTGTGGAATGAGCTGCCAGAGGAAGTGGTTGAGGCTGGTACTATCACAACGTTTAAGAAACATTTAGACAGGTAAATGGATGGGACAGGTTTAGAGCGATAAGGTAGGTATGTTGCAAAACTTACCTTCAGCGGCGCTGCAGTTCTGCCACTGGCCGTGTGCGCGACTTTGGCGTCTTTGAGGGGGGGGGGCGGGATTAAAATGCCGTTTTCTCCTGCCTGTCTGAGATATATTTTCTCGGGCTGCTAGCTGATGCTAAAAAATTGTTCCGACTTGCGTTCTCGGAAGTTTAAAAAAAAAATCGCGGGACAATTTAATATCTGGAGTAAAATAAAAAAGCGACTTCTAACGGCGTCAACGCCGACAACAGGACGGATCTCACATAGGGGACAAAACATAAAATAAGTCGTGTATTTTACATATAAACTTGCTTCTTAGGATGACTTTAATCAAAATTTCATTGGCGAAAATGTGATTATGGCCCCATACGAACTGCCAGTGTTTTTCCTGCCAATATGGGGTTCAAATTCACCGCAAACCGTAATGTTCCAATCAATCGCGTTCCACAAAAACCCACTCGCAAGATGATTTAAAATGTCCATTAATTTACAGGAATTATACATTAAATTCTTTCCATTTGGCCTATAAATTCATGACAATGAGATTTTCTTAAGAAATGGATAGATGTTTAGATCTAGCAATTGAACTTTGTAATTAGCTACAATTAGGTAACTAACTAATTATATGCTTCAATTTCAGGTCATCCAAGTAAGATTGTTTCATATTTGTTTCAGAATGCTTCAATCTATAACAACTGAAAATTTCTTTCAGTTCTCTTAATTTTTAAGAAAGTTATGGGCTTTTGACTGTCCTCGATCACAGCTTTTGTGTTAAGTCAATGGAAAAGCAATAGGGAACAAGATGCTAATTTCCGAGTATGAAAATGGCCATAACCTTTTTAATACTGAAGATATGAAAGTGAATTAGGTGTCAAATTAAACTTCTTTTTATGCTTTATCTGATGGGATAAATTGCAAACTTGATTTTTTAAATCTCAAAATGTTGTAACATTGCTAGATAAGGGCCAAACGCAGGCAAGTGGGATTAGTGTAGATGGGGCATGTTGGGCGGCGTGGGCAAGTTGGGCCGATGGGCCTGTTTCCACGCTGCATGACTCTAGAGTTACCTTCTCAAAAAAAAATGGTGACGGATGTAGAATGTGGCTTCTTTGCCCGTGAGTTATCTGTTCAGCCTCATTGATGAAAATCTTTATCATGCCTCATATCTCTGAATTTAAACCATCCATCACGGTTGGTTTCCAAACCAATGATGAATGTTTATTAATACTTCCAGTCAAAAAAGCAACTCAGCACTGGGAGGTTAAAGATTTTATTTTGCGATCAATACAAATCAAATTTGAGTCCTTGGGTCTGCCGGTGAGGGAGTGCACCGTAGGTTCACCGGATTAATTCCCAGGATGGCGGGACTGACATATGATGAAAGCAGGCGCGTGCCGTGAGTAATTACTCAAGGTAGGCAGTCAGTCGGATTTAAAAAAAAATCTTAAACAGCGCATGTGCAGATTGTTCTCTCCGTAAAAATAAAAAATAAAAATAAGTAACAATACAATTTGTCCAAGGCTTCTAAATCTCCTTCATTTTTTAATTACTGAATGGGTGGGGGACGGAGAATGAAGGCAGGTGGAGAGATGGTGGGAAAAACGGGAGCACGTTGAATCAGTTGTCATCGTATTGAATGACAATACTAATTCAATGGACCAATTGGAGGGAGAGTTCCTTTCACAGCGTGTGGAGAGTCTGTGCCAGGGGTTAAAGATGCGGGGAGGGCAGGAGTGTTGAGAAGGAGGGGGTCGGTGATCATGTCAGTAACTCACTCACTGCTGCCGCAGCGCTCCGGGCACGGACAGCAGAACTGGCCGCCACTACCGGGGAAGGAAGCAGCTCGGGTGACTGCGAGCGGCCGCCAGGACCCGACAGCAGAACCGGCCGCCACTTCAGCGCCTTCTGTCGGCCCGCTCACCTCTGGCAGTGCTCTCCGTCTGAACACCTCTCACCTGCCGCTCGCCGGCTTCGCTCATGTCAGTCGCTTCCCGCAAATCCTTAAATTCAGACAGCCGAGTAACCTCAATTGAGCGTGCTGTCGGAATTTAAGGATTTGCGGGAAACGGCTGACATGAGTGAGGCCAGCGAGCGGCAGGAGAGGTTTTCAGATGGAGAGCACTGCCAGAGGTGAGCGGGGGCCGGCAGAAGGGGCTGTCCAGTCCCGGCGGCCGCTCGCAGCCACCCGAGTTACTTCCCCCCCCCCCCCCCCCGGCCACAATGCGGTGGCTCCGCGCCCGGAGCGTCGCAAGTGGGTTACTGACCCCGATCCCCTCCTTCACAACGCTCCTGCCCTCCCCGCAACTTTACCCCGGGCCAGACTCCGCAAACGCTGTGAAAGGAGCTCTCCCCCCCCCCCCCCCCCCCCCCCCCCCGGGAAATACCGTATTTAAAAACATATAGCACCAAGAAATGTACTTACCACATTATCGGTACATGAACTCCATTCTTCTCTTTTTGTTTCCTAGGATACTCTTAAAATAATGACAATCCATATTTGAAAGACCCGCCAAGAAACTTGCTCTGCGCATGCGCAGTACAGCAAAGGCAGAATTTCAGCTGCCTTCAGCTCCGCTTGTCATTGACGGGTTGAAGCAGCGCTGATGGCACGTGGGCTTCACAGACCTTCCCGTGTTACAAGTGCTGCGGTTGAAAGGCACGGAGAATTATGCCTACCTAAGAGATCGATCTCTTAGATCGGCATAATTCTCCCATGCCTTTACTATTTATATTTAATAATTACCATTTCATAATTTTAGTCAGAGCAGGCAGTGCCTACCTTGTCTACCCTGACGGCACGTGCCTGGATGAAAGAATGGGTCGACTGGGCTTGTATTCATTGAATTTAGAAGGATAAGATGGGATCTTATAGAAACATATAATTTTTTTAAAGAATAAAGGGAAGGTCATTTAGGACTGAGATGAGGAAAAACTTCCTCACCCAGAGTTGTGAATCTGTGGAATTCTCTGCCACAGAAGACAGTGGAGACCAATTCACTGGATGGTTTCAAGAGAATTAGAGAAAGGAATCAAGGGATATGGGAAAAAAACAAGAATGGGGTACTGATTTTAGATGATCCACCATGATCTTATTGAATGGCGGTGCTAGTTCGAAGGGCCATATGGCCTACTCCTGCACCTATTTTTCTATGTTTTCTATGAATAGTCTAACAAGCCATAAAGGCAGCAAAGCATAATTTTCTTATGGCAAAGATAGACTCAAAGTGCTGGAGTAACTCAGCGGGTCAGGCAGCATCTCTGAAGAAAAAGGATAGGTGACGTTTCAGGTCGGGTCCCTTCATCAGACATTCAGCCCCGATCTGAAATGCGACCCATCCTTTTTTCCCAGAGATGCTACCTAACCCGCTGAGTTACTCCAGCACTTTGTGTCTATCATTGGTATAAACCGGCATCGGTGGATCTTTGTTTCCACATCTTCTCAAGGCAATTAGATATGACAACGGACATAATCCCAGATGGTGGTGAGTCTGCAAAATTCATTGCTACAAGCAGCTATGGAAAGCAAGTCATTTTTAAAGAGGAGATTGATAAGACTTTCAATTAGTAAGGGTGTCAACATTTATGGGAAGAAGGCAGGAGAAAAGGCTTGAGATGGAAAAATAGAACAGCAATAATCGAATGGCGGAGCAGACTTAATGGGCCGAATGGCCTAAATCTGCTTCTATGTCTTATGGCCT
Source organism: Amblyraja radiata (assembly GCF_010909765.2). Classification (NCBI taxonomy): domain Eukaryota; kingdom Metazoa; phylum Chordata; class Chondrichthyes; order Rajiformes; family Rajidae; genus Amblyraja; species Amblyraja radiata. Next base: position 24,339,940 of record NC_045957.1, on the reverse strand, counting down.
TATCCCAATGTCACCCAGAATACACACATGAACAAATTAAATTCACTTGAGTCATGGCGACTGGCTAGTTTCTTTGTGGTAGTATGCAACAGAATTACGCTCTGCTTCTTCTTCTTCTTCTTGCGTATGGCGTGCACTGCCTAAAGTTGTAGGACAACTTGTTCTATTTGACCTTATTTGATTCTGCAAGCCGGGTTGATTGCATTCGTCGAAACAGGGCGGACCACGTGAAGGTTGCAATCTTCCACCCCACGCTCTGCTCAATCCATAGGAGAGGACAAAGTTGGCCACAAGGGTAAAGTTCAAAGATTCACAAAGCTTTACAATAATATTTCTCTTCACCTCACTCCCTAATTGGCCATTTTGCTCTCTCCAGCACAGTGGCGTAGCGGGTAGAGCTACTGCCTCACAGCTCCAGAGGCCAACGTCACACGGGTTCAATCACAACCTCGGGTTCCGTCTGTGTGTGGAGTTTGCACGTTCTCCCTGTGACAGCATGGGTTTCATCCGGGTGCTCCCGTTTCCTTCCACATCCCGAAGACGTGCGGATTTGTAGGTTAATTGGTCTCTGTAAATTGCTCCTAGTGAGTAGGGAGTGGATGAGAAAGTGGGAGAACATAGAACTAGTGCGAACGGGTGATCAATGGTCGGTGTGGACTCATTGGGCAACAGGGTCTGTTTCCAGGCTGTATCACTGAACTATGGTCCTCTGGTAGCAGACTCTGCAACTCAGCACACAAGTGTCAACGCTTCAGAGAATTTTGGTGCAACAAAATCACCTTTCACCTAAACACATATCCTTCACAGTCTCTTCTCTGAGGACACACCCCTCACTCAACATATCAATCCATGAAGCTTTATTCTACTGCCTACAGGTATGTCCTTTGATGAGAGATTATCACATTCTAGTAGTTACCTGACTGGAACAACCCAGGTTGAAGAGTTCAAATTCCTCCACTGTAATCTATTAGTCATAAAGCCATACAGCACGGAAACAGCCCCTTTGGCCCAACTTGCCCATGCCGACCAAGATGTCTCATCTACACGTCCCAACTGCCTGTGTTTTGCCCATATCTCTCTATACCTTTCCTGTGCATGTACCTATTCAAACGGCTTTTAAATTTTGTTATCGTACTTGCCCCATCTACCTCCACTGGTTCACTGGTTCCACATCCCCAGTATCATCTGTGTGAAAATGTTGTGCCTCAGGTTCCTATTAAATCTTTCCCCTCTCATCTTAAACCCGCTGGTTCTTGATTCCCCTACTCTGGGGAAAAGACTCCACATTCGACCTATCTATTCCACTCAAGATTTCATACAACCCTACAAAATCACCCCTCAGCCTCCTGCACTCCAAGGAATAAAGTCCAAGCCAGGGGGAAATCAGAAAATTATGAGAAACAATCTTCATCGCCAGAATATTAAAAATATAAAAATCGTAGAACATCTGCCCTGCTTTTGACCACTCAATTGCTCTGTTCAGACCATTCCTGGCTTTAGTTACAAGGGTAGCACGGTGGCGCAGCTGTAGAGTTGCTGCCTTACTGCGCCAGAGACCCAGGTTCGATCCAGACTATTAGTGCTGTCTGTACTAAGTTTGTACGTTCTCCCTGTGACCGTGTGGGTTTTCTCCAGGTGCTCCAGTTTCCTCCCACACTCCAAAGGTGTGCAGATTTGTTTAGTTGGCTTTGGTAAAAATTGTATATTGTCCCTGGTGTGTAGGATAGTGCTAATGTACGGGGATCGCTGGTCAGCGCGGACTTGGTTGGCTGAATGGCCTGTTTCCACACTGTATCTCTAAACTTCCAGCTGTACTACTGCTCACACTCCATAGGTGGAGTGCCAAGTTTAAGTACATACTCATTTAATGTTTGAAGTAACTGGAGAATAACTTTGCAGCACATAGCTACAAATACAACAATGTCTTTAAATGCTCAATATAATTAGAAGAATCAAATATATAGCAGATAAAGTAAAAATGCTTGGTTTGCCTTTGGTTATAAAAAACATTGTTATTTAATACTCACAATGTTGTTACTTCCTAAAAATCACGCGAGGTTCTATAATTCTCAATGAGAACATGGTGAAACACTGATGTCAAGGTCAAAATCCCAGAGTTAAAACAAAAACATAAAAGTGCGATTATAATTTGATTTACAGTCCACCTTTAACTTCTTGCAAGGACTTTGGTGGCTGTTCAAGTTTTATACTGCATTCTTTTTACTGCAATCAAACAATGACTGGGTCCACAAGATTTCACATCGATAAAATGACTAATCCCCAAATTCAACAGCAGGTAATGATGAAACAAGTGAAAGAGTGTTAATACAGGATTATCTCTTGAGAGGGGTGCTGTGCTGAAAGGGAAGGGGAGAATATAACCCTAATCTTAATGCAAGGGTCGCACTATGGCGCAGCAGGTAGAGCCGCTGCCCCACAGCGCTAGAGACCCGGATTTGATCCTGATCTCAGGTGCTGTCAGTGCGTAGTTTGTACTTTTGTCCTGTGACTGTGTGGGTTTCCTCCAGGTGCTCTGGTTTCCTCCTACATCTTAAAGACATGCGGATTTGTAGGTTGATTGGGCCGCTGTAAAATTGACCGTAACGTGCAGGGCGTGAATGAGAAAGTGGGATAACGTAGAACTTATGAGGGAACTAAGATTTCTAGATTAGTGCAGGTGTGTATTGGATTTAAAGTCAGTAAGCAAGAGCTTGAACTCATCTTCAGACTGTACACTCACAAGCTTTATTTAACGCGGATGTTTGCAACGGTGCCAATCAGAAGTCATTACTGGGATACAAATAGAATGATACCATTAACGACAAATCCTATTAAAGGAGGGCCAAGGAGCCTTCCATAATCATTCAAACAAAGTACAAGTCCCTGACAAGGGGGCCAAAGTTGTTCCACAGTAGCAGCACAGTGCAGCAATGGAGGACACCAAAAACATCGCCTCGCCTGGCCGACCCCTGCAACTCCAACCCCAACCCAGTGCTGCCACCTGGACAATGGGCCTCTCCATTTTTAACAACTTTGGACTTGAGTCGCACAAAATGACACTGGGAACATGGTGACTCTTGTATATTGTCTCAATGTAATCTACATTCTTGGGTTTAAGTATGTTGGGGAACATTAGATAATGGACAGGAACCAATCCATTTTAAATTGAGACCATCTATAGATTAGCTTATTTTCATATACACTAGAATGCAATGAAATTCCTTATTCATATGAAGCTCACAGAGCTCACTTACGATAAATGCAACAATAACTACGAATGCAAAACAACACAATGGTTCAAAATCGTAGTGCAAAAAAAAATTCAAGTACTATAACTGAACAATCAATGAGGTAGAGTAAGAGTATCCAAAAGCAGGGGTGAGAACAAAGTGATTGGTTCAGGAATCTAATAACAAAGGGGAAAGAACGGATGTCCGAGCTTTCAAACTCCTGTATCGTCTCCAAACAAGTAGAAGAGAGAAAAGGAAATGGCCAAAGTGACGATACTTCTCACCTTCCGGATGCAGCCACCATGAAGATGGTTTGGAATTTTTTAACAATCTTAACTTAAACAACGATAATTATTTATCCCTAGTTTGACTCTTAAGTAAATGTGGATCATTAATATATCAAGTTCAGACAAAACTTTGCCCTCAGACAGGGATTAGAACATTGAACTTGCCAGCACGTGGAATAGCTGAAAGTAATAGTGATACATCCCATGCATTTAAAAGAGAGTAAGACAACAATTGCAGAAACAGAATAAATTTATAGGACAGGATAAAGATGCTTACATGGGGAAGAAACCAGGCTCTGACCAATTGGAACGAATCACCTTACTACGTGCTGTTATCAAAATCTAAGTATGCTCATCATGGTAACAGAATCTCAAATTATCAGTTTAAAAGAGCAATTAGGGATTATATTCTAGTTTTATTTTATAAAAGACTCTTACTTTCCATTATCCCATCATCTCCCATGCAATTGCTAACTTTTATGTTGCCACTTTTACAGGAGGACAAAAAGTGTTCATGTAAGTAGTATGCAGTATTTTAAAGTGCACAATGTTGAACACCTAATCAAGAATAGTATTCTGGGGACTTTCTGCTGTAAATTTTTAGTTACATATTAAACAAAACGGTACAGCAAAAAAAAAAACTCTGCTGTAGGAACTCGGCACGTTGGACAGCATTTGCGCAGGTAAATGGACAGCTGATATTTCAGTCAAGTCTGGAGAAGGCTTCTGAACCAAAATGTATTTTAATTTCCCTTTACAAATGCTGCCTGACTCGCTGTTATATCAGCGCTTTGCATTTTGCTCAAGATTGCAGCATTTACAGTCTCTTGCCTCTCTACAGAGCCAAACAGCACAGGAGAGGGCCGTTTGGCCCACGATGTATGTGTCGAACATGATGCCAAGTTAAACAAGTCTCGTCTGCCTGCACATAATCCATATCCCTCCATTCCCTGCATATCCACCACCATATATCTGCCTCCAACACCCCTGGCAGCACGTTCCGGGCACCCACCACAACAACTTGCCCCAAAAATCTCTTTTAAACTCACCGCCTCTCACCTTATAGCCCTTCAGAAATTGATACTTGAAATTTCTACCTTGAGGAAAAAGATTCTGACTGTCTAGCCTATATATGATTCTCATAATTTTTATAACAACTCTCTCACTTCTTGTTTAACCAGTATTTTAAACTAGACCCATTATGTAAAATTCCCTCCACACTTATTCCAAGCCCATGTCTTTGCTAAAAGTGTGGTACATGGATGGAACATAACACTCCAAATTAGGCAAATAAGTACTGTAATCTCCAAGGAGTTTCAGAAAGTTTAGAGATACAGCATGGAAATAAGCCCTTCAGCCCATCAAATCCATGCCAACTACCGATCGCTCATTCACCTCTGATCAGAAATTTTACAAATCATCAATAAATTCATTAAAACCTCACATTCATCACCAGATTAAACTAAAACAAAGCAATTGGCAGTGCCCTTCCATCTCTGCAACATGGGTTGAGGATTCATATCACTAATTCATATCACAGCAGGCAATGAAGAAAGCGAATTGGCCTACATAACAAGAGGAGTTGAGTATAGGAGCAAAGAGGTCCTCCTGCAGTTGTACAGGGCCCTAGTGAGACCACACTTGGAGTATTGTGTGCAGTTTCGGTCTCCAAACTTGAGGGAGTGCAGCATAGGTTCACAAGGTTAATTCCTGGGATGGCGGAACTGTCATATGTTGATAGATTGGAGTGTCTGGGCTTGTATACTCTGGAATTTAGAAGGATGAGAGGGTATCTTATTGAAACGTATAAGATTATTAAGGGTTTGGACATGCTAGAGGCAGGAAATGTTCCCAATGTTGGGGGAGTCCAGAACCAGGGGCCATAGTTTAAGAATAAGTGGTAAGCCATTTAGAACGGAGATGAAGAAAAACTTTTCACACAGAGAATTGTGAGTGTGTGGAATTCTCTGCCTCAGAGGGCGGTGGAGGCTGGTTCTCTGGATGCTTTCTAGGGAGTTAGATAGAGCTCTTCGGGATAGCGGAGTTAAGGGATATGGAGAGAAGGCAGGAACGGGGTACTGATTGTGGATGATCAGCCATGGTCACATTGAAGGGCCGAATGGCCTACTCCTGCACCTATTGTCTACAATGGATGAATTCTCCTGCATACTAGATGTAAGAATCTTGTGTCCATTCACCTGAAAACAGCCTTGGGGTTTGGGAAAGAATCTGCCCAAGACCACAAGAAATCGCAGAGTGTTGGTGACCACAACTGGTTGATGAAAATGAGGGTTGTATTTTGAAAATGAAATTTACTCTTCTGTTGAGGCACCAATTTCATATTCTGGCAAAGATACGGCAGCTTTATTCATGTCACTACCATTCTGCAGAGAATTACATTTTAATGTGGAAATAATTTTGTCAGCTCTTACTGTCTTGAGTACAACACGACGTGTCCAAATGCTCATCCAGAGCACAATCCCTTCACTGAATGAATGAAAATTAGGAAAATAAATATTCCCAGTTAAGAATAGAATTGCTGTGTCTCTAGTCATCTTGTAAATCTTCGATGCCTTTGAGCACACAACATTCTCTTTAAAAATTATGACCACACCAAGTGTGCAATTTACTCTAACTATGGAACAATTACATCCAGATTGCAAGCTCTTGGTTTAATTACACCAGTTTGATGCCAAGATCTCTCAATTCCCAACAAAAAAAAGTCCTCTTAAAACAAATAACTACTTTGGAAGAGGTGATGGCTTTGTACTCAGTAATTGCTGCATCATATGCCAGTGTAGTTTTATGCTTTCACTGACTTCATTGCCATTTGTTTTTATTACATTTAGAAGGTGATGGTGTTGGGTCGCTTGAAAAGCATTAAAACAGTAAGATGGATGAATCGCCAGGTGCCTAATGGGATCTATCCCGGGTTATTGGGAGAGGTAATAACCTGTGCTGGGATTTGACAAAGATCTAGCCATAGGCAAGGTCCAGCGAGATTGGAGAGTTGCCAATGTTGTTCCTTTGTTTAAGGGGAAATAGGGATAATCCTGGAGATTATAGTTCAATTATGCTTTTATTGTCACATGTGCAAAGTGCAAACGCACAGTGAAATTCTTTTCTTACAAACAGTCCAGTAGAATATTGCCATACCCAAGCACATCCCCGATTAGTGTGTGCACAGAAATAGTCCACTGATCCGCATGCAAGAGGCATCATGCTTTGGCACCTTTTTAAAAGTCCAGCACACGCTAGAGTTGTTATGAGCGTTGCCCGTTCCAGGCAAGCCCCAGACTTCAGCCATCGCCTTCATTGGATGTCTGGACCGACCAGCAAACCGACGTCCCTCTCCTCTGCCGTTTTGTTTCCCGGGGGCATCTCCCACAGGTGGCCTCAAGGCACAGTAAGCCACACCGAGGTTCCCTCCTCCTCTCCTATATGTCATTGTGCCTCACGGCAGTGGCAGGGAAGCATTTGGAGGATTATTTGGGATAGAATTTACTCGCATTTGGAAGAGAATAGACTAATTAGGGACAATTAGCATGGCTTTGTATGGACAGGGAAGGGCAGATGCTGGAACGTATTGCCAGGGGTGGTGGAAGAGGTGATAGTGGTGTTTAAAAGGCACATGGATTTGCAGGGAATGGAGAGACATGGATCACGTGCAGGCCGAGGAGATTAGTTCAACTTGGTGTTATGTTCAACACAGACATTGTGAGCAGAAGGTCCTGCCCCTGTGTCGTATCGAGCATGGAAGCAGGCCCTTCAGCCCAATATGTCCCATCTACACTAGTCCCACCTGCCTACATTTGGCCCATAGCCCTCTAAAGCAATCCGATCCATGTAATTGTCTAAATGTTTCTAAACATCACGATAGTACCTGCCTCAACTACCTCCACCGGCATGTTGGTAAGTCCCCCCCCCCCGTTCCCCCTCCTCCCCCCCCCCCCCCTCTCCCCCCCCCCCCCACCAGAGATCCGATCTCAGCACCAGAGGTCCGATCCTGACTACGAGTGCAATCTACGTGTGGAGCTTGTATTCTCCCAGACCGCGTGGGTTTTCACCGGCCGTCCCGGTTTCCTCGCACATCAAAGGCATGCAGGTTTGTAGGTTATGAATGAATACGTTTATTGTCATTGTACAATACTGTGCAACGAAATTCCATTACATCTCCTCCGATTATAAAAATACAAACACGACAACCATTAACACATATGTACACTTATTAGTAAATAATAAATAGGTATTTTAAAAGAATTTAAAAGAATTTAAAAGAATTTGGCAGCATTTCTTGGAATTACATTTTGCTTCCCCAGTGTTCTCTGTTGGAATTTAGCTCTTTTATCGCACATGGGTAGAAACTATTTTTTAGTCTTCAGAGTCCTGAATCGCCTCCCAGAGGGTAGCAGAGTAAAAAGGTGGTTGGCAGGGTGGGATGTGTCCTGCTTGATATTTGTGGCCCGGCGCAAGCATCGGGCCCTATATATGTCATCCATGGAGGGCAGTTGGGCGTTTGTAATGCTCTGTGCAGTTTTTATAATTCCCTGCAGCGCCCTCCTCTCAGCCACAGTACAGCTAGCAAACCACACCAGGATTCCATAGGAGAGGATACTTTCCACGGCGCATCGGTAGAAGGACAGCAGCAGCGGCTGTGAGACGTTTGCTCTCCGCAGAGACCTCAGGAAATACAGCCGCTGATGTGACTTCTTCACGAGCCAGTGACTCTCTCCACCATGTCTCCTTTGATGTATAAGGGAGCAGGTTCCTCTGTAACTGTAAATTGTATAGAGGATGAAGAACTGGGATAACATAGAACTACTGTACCGGTGATCGTTGGTTGTCGCGGACTCAGTGAACTGAAGGGCCTGTTTCCATGCTGAATCTCAACAATAAAATCTAAAACAAGGCTAAGTAGTGAGTTAAAGTGTGTTTTCTTAAAAATTATATTGAATTTTAATAAGGTAAATAGATAAAGATTACTATCAACCGTTGATAATGACAGGGTGAATAAATTTTGCTTAGATTCAGAAAGACAAGTGTATCTTTACATGTAGAATTATCACAGTATGAGAATCTGATGTGGTTGACAAGAGACCATTGCATGTTTTAGAGAACTATGGTACATACGTACCTATTTAAAGATACAGTCATGGGGGAAAAGGTGGGGCAACAAGGTAGTATTAGAAGAAGGGTCTCAACCCAAAACGTCACCCATCCCTTCTCTCCAGATGCTGCCTGTCCCACTGAGTTACTCAAGTTTTTTGTGTCTATCAGATCCAACTAAACCACTCAACCTGTAAATTAACATCCAGGTTCAAGAACAGCTTCTTGCCAGCAGCCATCAATCTCTAGAACACTACACAACACTACTGATTGCATTGCAGACTTTAGTTTTGCATTGTTATGATTACCTAATATTACTGTTGTTAATTTAACGTATTATTGATTAAAAGACATAGGAGCAAAATTAGGTAATTCGGCCCATTGATTCTGCACCGTCATTCAATCTTTTTCTCTCTCAACCCCATGGTCTTTCCTGCCTTCTCCCCGTAACCCTCGACGTCCTTACGAATCAAGAACCTAATAATCTCCACTTATAAACCACCCAATAACTTGGCCTCCACAGGCATTGAATTCCACAGATTCACCACCTTCTGGTTAATCATCATCCTCATTTCCATTCCAGAGCCTTCGAGCGCTCCTCATATGTTAACCCAATCATCACCAAGATAATTAATGTAAGCCTCCTCAAGACCCTCCCTGACACCAGCCCATCTTTCTTCAGATATGGGGCCCAAAACAGATCATAATATTTATGGTTTGCATATTTATTAGTATGCTTTGCATATATGGGTCTGTAAGCTGCTGCCAGTAAGAATAGTTCCATTGCCGGTACATTTGACAATTAAACATTCTTTAACCTTTACCCCACAGTGCGATTTGAGAATGGAAGTTAATTTGAAGCAGGAAAATTGGTCAAATATTACTAAGGAATATTTTTTTATCTTTGACTCTGACTCTATCTTAATGCAAAATTCCACCTGTCCCTGATATATCTGGGGGTCGCTCAGGCTATTTGACTCGGTCTTAATGATGTGAAAAAAATGACACTTTCTTGAATAATCCTAGAATATATCCAGTATATTCACCAGAATTCCACAGCTGCTAATCACTCAATCTTCACATATATTTCTTTATTTGAAAGATAAATTAACAGAATAAAAAAATGTGTAAAACAAAACCTGTGCGAAGCTGACAATGTCCACCTGGTGATGTTGAGTTTAGAGATAGAGCACGTAAGAATGCCATTGTTCCGTTTTAGCACACATGGCGGGGTCAAGGAAAGAGCGTTCACGTTGCGGGCCCTGTTTCCACTGATCTTTCCGCCATCACGCACAAGAAGCGCAAGACGCAATTGTATGCAGATGCCAAGAAGTGTGTTCAGCTCTTGCTGAACAATTTCTAATCCTGTGATGTGGACTTGACAAAAAGTACATATGGCAATCAAAATGTAGATACTGGTGTATACCGAAGATAGACACAACGTGTTGGAGTAACTCAGCAGGTCAGGCAGCATCTCTGGAGCAAAAGGATGGGTGACGTTTCGAGTGGGAACCCTTCTTCACAAAGTATAGGGGAGCGAACTGGAAGTAAGAAAAGTATAGACCAAAGCAGGGTGGGCAACAGATGACCAAGGAAGGGTCAAGCCCATAATGGCCCATTTGGCTGGGGAAAAGGTGAACTCTTGACTCTTTCAACACCTTGAGTTCATAGTGGCTCCTGGTAAAGCACTTTATCCAGTTCATTCCATACTCTTCTCCTATTACTTTCCTTCATGCCTATTCCAATTTCCTTTTGAAACCCTTAATTAATTCCCTTTCCACCAGTCTTAAAAGGCAGTAAGCTTCAGATCATAATCACATCTTGCATAAACAAATGCCTCACTTTTGAAGAAAGAAAGTCTGACAATTAGAAAAGTGGGCCATAAGATTAAAGGGGGCACATACAAAAAAAAAGCAAAGCTTCAAACTAGGATCTCTCAACTCTGCATATGGCAGTGTGAAAACAAAAAAAAAGTGAAATATATTTGCAAATTTCAGGAATCAATGTACAAAATCATTGCATGGAAGGGTCCACTCCCAAAACATAGCCTATTCATATTCTCCAGACATGCTGCCTGACATGCTGCGTTACTCCAGTACTATCTCTCTTTTGTAAACCAGCATCTGCAGTTCCTTGTTTCTAACAAGTTATTGATAGGAGAAAGAGAACATAGCAACAAGTCATATTTTTCCTTTAAAAATATAGCTAGTTCTTTCAAGCTTGGAGAGTCTGCTGTGACTGGCCGTCAAATGGTTACAAGTGCTGATCTCCCTTGAAAGATTAAATGCAAGAATTGGGATACACGCATAGGGAGGGCACTGAAGTTGTGCATGCTGCCACAGTGTAATATAATACTCTCATACTTCGGTATGATTATTTAGTTTATTTTAGAGATACAGTATGAAAACAGGTCCTTTGACTCACCGAGTCCACACTGCCCAACGAGCGAGCACCTGTGCACTGATTATACACACTGGGGACAATTTATAGAAGCCAGTAAATCTACAAGCCTGCACATCTTTGAAACATGGGAGGAAACTAGAGCACCCGGAGAAAATCCAAACAGTCACGGGGAGAACATACAAACTCTGTATAAACAGCACCTATAGTCAGGAACAAACCCAGCTCTCTGGTGCTATAAAGCAGCAACTCTACCACTGCACCATTGGGTCTATATATAGTAAGATTCTTAGTGAACTGTATGCAAAAAAAAGAATGTCATTTTGCCTGGGTACATGTGACAATAAAGTACCATTGAACCATTGTACCTACAGCTGACACCTAAAGGTAGTGGCACGGGCAACCGATGCAAACCCCCCCAGCAGGATAAGCAAGCCAATATCAGCATTAATTCATTTAGAAGTTTAGAAGGTGAAGGGGGACCTCATTGAAACTTACCTAATAATGAAAGGTCTGGGTAGCGTGGATGTGGAGAGGATGCTTCCACTCGTTGGAGAGTCTAAGATCAAAGGGATTCTATTGCCGACCGCTCAAAGCAGAGGAGCGGTAGGAATGGCAGCAACAACAGAGTCCGTACTTGGAAGCATGCAGGAGCCAGCATACCTTGAGGGCAGTGTGCAACTACGCCCAAACTACTGGCCTACCTGCCCATTAAGCACCTCCTGTTTCACCCATGTCCCCTATAGTGGCCTCATCAGGCACCTCAGAAACACCAGAACAGGAGTGGAAGCATGTCAACCTGGATCCCAATCAGTCCTTAATAACATTAAGCTGGAAGAGTGTGGTATTAAAGTATTGTGGTCCAGAGAAGATGTTACAAGTTCTGGATACATCTAGAACATGAATGGTCAGCACATAGAAAACATTGAAAAATAGGTGCATAGAAATATAGAAATTAGGTGCAGGAGTAGGCCATTCGGCCCTTCGAGCCTGCACCGCCATTCAATATGATCATGGCTGATCATCCAACTCAGTATCCCGTACCTGCCTTCTCTCCATACCCTCTGATCCCCTTAGCCACAAGGGCCACATCTAACTCCCTCTTAAATATAGCCAATGAACTGGCCTCGACTACCCTCTGTGGCAGAGAGTTCCAGAGATTCACCATTCTCTGTGTGAAAAAAGTTCTTCTCATCTCGGTTTTAAGGATTTCCCGCTTATCCTTAAGCTGTGACCCCTTGTCCTGGACTTCCCCAACATCGGGAGCAATCTTCCTGCATCTCGCCTGTCCAACCCCTTAAGAATTTTACAAGTTTCTATAAGATCCCCTCTCAATCTCCTAAATTCTAGAGAGTATAAACCAAGTCTATCCAGTCTTTCTTCATAAGACAGTCCTGACATCCCAGGAATCAGTCTGGTGAACCTTCTCTGCACTCCCTCTAGGGCAATAATGTCCTTCCTCAGATTTGGAGGCCAAAACTGTACGCAATACTCCAGGTGTGGTCTCACCAAGACCCTGTACAACTGCAGTAGAACCTCCCTGCTCCTATACTCAAATCCTTTTGCTATGAAAGCTAACATACCATTCGCTTTCTTCACTGCCTGCTGCACCTGCATGCCTACTTTCAATGACTGGTGTACCATGACACCCAGGTCTCGCTGCATCTCCCCTTTTCCTAGTCGGCCACCATTTAGATTGTACATTGCAGGAGTAGGCCATTCGGCCCTTCGAGCCATTCAAGATGATCATGGCTGATCATCTAAAATCAGTACTCAGTTCCTGCTTTTTTCCCCACATCCCTTGATTCATTTAGCCCTAAGAGCTAAATCTAACTCTCTTGAAAACATCCAGTGAATTGGCCTCCACTGCCTTCTGTGGCAGAGAATTCCAAAGATTCACAACTCTCTGGGTGAAGAAGTTTTTCCTCATCTCAGTCTTAAATGGCCTATTCCTTATTCTTAAACTGTGACCCTGGTTCTGGACTCCCCCATCATCAGGAAATTTTTTCCTGCTTATAACCTGTCCAATCCTTAAAGAATTTTATATGTTTCTATAAGATCCCTTCTCATCCTTCTAAATTCCAGTGAATACAAACCCATTCTTTCATCATATGTCAGTCCCGCCATTTATCTTTTTGCCACGTAAAAGGCAGTGTGATTGCACTACATGTTGGCAAAGTTAAACATCAGTGTCTTATTCTCCTCAATGGCTCATGGACAGAATAGACTTTGTACATTGTATTCAACATATCAATAACAACAAAGCTATCTAACCAGAAGGCACAAATTCTATCCAAAACTTTGAATTAACAGTGTTGAAACCCACATGTAAAGTACCAGTGGTGTTGACGAACAAACTGTGGGAAACTTGTGGGCAGGGAAAGATAAATTGTGTCACAGAAACAAGAGTAATAAAATGCTGCCGCAAGAGACTGCAGATGCTGGAATTGCACGCAAAGCACAAAGTGCTGGAGGAACTCAACGGGTCATGCAACATCTGTGGCGGGAATGAACAGACGACTTTTCTGGTCGGGACCCTTGTTCAGACGGGTCCCGTAATAAAATGCTTTTGCCATTTTCTTTTTCTTTTCAACCACATAATTAAATTCCTCTTGAAAGTTACTGAATCTGATTTTACTGCGCTCGTGTATACCAGATCATCGCTAACTCCACGCAGAAGTTTTCAATCTTGGTGGGGTTTTTTGGGTCAATTATCTTAAATATGTGCCTGTCACACATTACAGCCCAAACTCCTGGAGGAAACAAAGCCCTTGAAACTGCATTCCCACTTCAAAACCACCAGTCATCTCGGTTCCAAAAACAACCACATCAAGACTAGAAAAATCGAACACTGATAACTTGGTTTTAAAATATAGACCCCCTTTATTTTATCATTGAAAAAAGCCATGGCACAGAATGTCAGCTGGGAGAGTGGAGAGGAAATCCAGTCAATTGATAACCCCCAGCCAAAGTACAAAACAAAAGGGTTTTGCAGAATTATAAGTTTTCTCACCTAATTCACTCCATTCCATCTGTTTGATGCTCCAGAGGGAACACACCTGATTACTGGTACTCTGAAAGCATGATTTCCGAGCAGCGTGAATGACCAAACTAGGACTGATTGTGGAGCTTGCATGGCCTCTTAACGATTATCAGTTGCTCATGAAGATTTTCGAACGGCTCCCAAGAGTTTTGACGAAAAAGTCCCTACTCTGGTTTCAGATGTCAAGCGCGCACATGACGTCTCACAGGCCCACTTTGAAAAGGAACTCCGTGACTTCAGAGAGGAAGTCATTAAGGAAGTTGGGTAGCAAGCCTAATAAAGTGTTTTGAAGTTGCTGAGCCATAGGCCATGCTCACAAATTCAGGCAGAACTTGAATCCGACAGGGGACAACAAAGCACTTTGTGCTTGCGGGTTACGCAAAACAGACTCAAACTTAATCAGAGGGAAGCGATTCAAAACTGCTAAGATATGAAGCTGTTGTAAGCGACACCCAAAAAATACATAAAGTGCTGGGGTAACTCAGCGGGTCAGACAGTATCTCTGGAGAAAAAGGACGGGTGACATTTTGTGTCAAGGTCCTTCTTCAGACTCGAAAGGTCGTCTATCTATGTTCCCCAGGTGTGCTGCCTGACTTACTGAGTTACTCCAGCACTTTGTGTCTTTTTTTGTATTAACCAGCAAATGCAGTTCTTTGGTTCTACATGACACCCAATTGTTTGTTTAAAGATAATAACAGCGCTGTGTAAAGTGGTTTGAGGTCGAAGGGCGGACATTGGTGCAGTTGGTAGAGCGGCTGCCTTACAGCGCCAGAGAACGGGTTCGATCCGAACCTCAGCTGCTGTCTGTGCTGAGTTTGTACGTTCTCCCGGTGGCTGAGTTGGTTTTCTCTGCGTGCTCCAGTTTCCTCCCACATCCCAAAGATATGCAGGTTTGTAGGTTAATTGGCTCCTATAAATTGTCCCGATTGTGTAGGGAGTGGATGAGAAAGTGGGATAACATAGAAATAGTGCGAACGGGTGATGATGGTCTGTGTGGACTCGGTGGACTGAAGGGCCTGTTTTCATGCTGTCTCTCTAAACATAAACATCTCTAAACATAACCATGAACAAAGGGAAGGCAAAATCTTGGCAAAAAGGCCATTGGAGGCTTTTGGCACAGGCCAGTGGTTGAATAGGACAACACGGTGACTTCTGAAGAGTTGCAAAAAATATGTAGAATTATGACATGAGTCAAGTGAAGCTGTGTGTATGCAGTACGAATTAAGTGCTGGAAATACACAGCAGCATAGGCCAGGCAGCTCAATTCCAGTCCCACTTTGACAGATCAGTCTGTGTCTTCCCTGTGCTGAGATAATGAGTCCCGAAACAAGCTAGAGGGACAGCATCTTCAGTCTGGATACGTTGGCAGCTTTCTTGATTCAACATTGAATTCTATAATGTGGATATAAGGAATTGCAGATGCTGATTTACAAAGAAAAAGACACAACGTGCTGGTGTAACTCAGTAGGTCAGGCATCTGGAGAAGACGGATAGGTGACGTTTGGGTCAGGACACTTAAGGATCGATCTGAAGGGTGCCTGCCCCCACATATATCATCTCTCCAAATTCGCCAGAGATGCTGCCTGACTCGGCACAGTGGTAGTGTTGCTACCTCACAGTGCCAGAGATCCAGGTTCGATCTTTACTATGGGTGCTGTCTGTACAGAGTTTGTATGTTCTCCTCTGACCGCGTGGGTTTTTTTCTGTGCTCCAGTTTACTCCCACATTCTGAAGACGTACAGATTTGTATGTAAATCGGCTTCTATAAGTTGTACGTTCACCCTAGTGTGTAGGACGGTACTAGTGTACGGGATGATAGCTGATCGGCTCAGACTCGGTGGACCGAAGGACCTATTTCCGCACTGTATCTTTAAAGTCGAAAGTAAAGTAGCTTTATGTGACTTTATAAGGGGTATGCCATTTAGAACAAAAATGAGGAAAAACTTTTTCACCCAGGGAGCTGTGAATCTGTGGAATTCTCTGCCTCAGAAGATAGTGGAGGCCGATTCTATGGATGCTTTCAAGAGAGAGTTAGATAAAGCTCTTAAAGATAGCAGAGTCAAGGGATATGGGGAGAAGGCAGGAACAGGGTACTGATTGTGGATGATCAGCCATAATCACAGTGAATGGTGGTACTGGCTCAAAGGGCCAAATGGCCTACTCCTGCACCTATTGTCTATTGTCTATTGTCTTTTTTCTTGTAAATCAGCATCTGCAGTTACTTGATTCTCCAATTTAATGTCAGATACTCAGGGCAAAAGCAATACAATGCTGCAATCTTAATATTGCAACTTGAGGAATCTATTCACATTTTCCTTTGAAAAAGCTATTAGACTCCGCAAAATAATAAAAATGCATAGCTTTCAGAAAAATATGACACAATTTCTTGTTGAATGCTGTTCGCGGCTTGTAGGTAGTCAAAGCATGAGATGGGAGCTCAATGCAGGAACTCACACGATGCTATATTTAACTCTGCTGACCTCTGTACTCGATCCTGGCAACTGAGCGAAGTAAAAGACCAAACCCAGGGGAAGGCCAGAGAAGGTCAATAGTGCAAGCCCATACAATGAGCACATGTCAGACAGAGTGTGCCATTCACTGTGGAACAGATCTGAAAGCCTCATGAAGCCTTATGGCAATGTGCAAAATGCAGAGGATACAAATGTTTAGTTTTAGTAATATAGCGCGGAAACAAGCCCTTTGGCCCACCGAGACTGTGCTGACCAGTAATCCCCGTACACTAACACATGAGGGACAATTTACTATTTTTACCAAAGCCATTTAATAATAAAAATAAACTTTATTTTGGACTCAAGGTCCAGACAAGGGACAACATTACATAAAAATACATTGCATATAAAAACATCGTAAAATACATATAAAATCTTAGTATATCATAAATTATATATTATTTTTTTTTTCCAAAAACATGATTTAAAATCCAGAATAAAAAAAGAAAGATCAGTGTCCTGCAACGAGACAGCGATACCAGTGTCTCCATAACTGGGATTTGTAGCGTGTAGTGCTAAACCTTATGTTTGACAAGGCCACGGTAATTACATTTTTAGTGTCATTTATCCTGCAAATTAATTTATACATATGATTTCTTAGGATAGCTTCTAAAGTACTGACTCCTGCAGCCACAAACATGTTACTAGCACTACACCATCTAGGTTTCCTTAGCAGTGTTCTCATGGCATAATTATAGGCCACCTTTAGTCTCTGCAAACTTGTCTTTCCGTAATTCGACCACAGGTGCGCAGTATAGAGTGGTGTGCAATATGCTCTAAACAGCGACATCTTCACCTCATCTGTACATGCACCAAACTTACGCAAGAGAATATTCGCCTGTCCATACAGCATACACCGTTGCCTATAAATATCCTCATCATCTGTCATTTGTTCTGTAATAAAATGCCCAAGATATTTTACCTTATTACAGACACCAAGATTATTGTCAGACAATTTAAAATCAGGAAATTTTAGACATTTAACCTCTTTGGTTCTACAGATCATAACAACACTCTTACAAGCAGTATATTTAATATCATGTTCCACACATACACAGAACATATAGTAAGGAGCTGCTGAAGACCAGCGCTAGATGGACCAAAGACCACAAGATCATCTGCATACATAATATGGTTCACTAGAATATTACCAATCATGCACCCAGTATTAGTAGGCCCCCCTCAGTCATGACTGACCATAGGTGACGAATCCTGGTCGGATGCAAGCCTGGGCGAAGTATTCCAGACTTTCAATTGTTTGGACAGATCATCAATATAAATATTAAAAAGGACTGGGAACAAAATTCCCCCTTGTCTAACACCACTGCTAACCCCAAATGGGGCTGAGACCCTATTGCCCCATTTTATTTGCATAGCCTGGTGGGCATACCAGTAAGCCAGAATTCTCACAATGTATTTAGGTACCCCTCTTTGACTCATTTTAACAAACAGCTTTCTGTGATTAACACGATCAAAGGCTTTGGAAGCATCAATAAAGCACGTAAGAATTGAAGAGTTTTTGCCTCTATATTTGTTTCCAATTTCCTTTAGGACATATATGCACGTCAGTGCCATGTTTAGCTTTAAAACCAAACTGGTTATCTGTGGCGTCAACAAACTCATTTATTCTATCCAGCAGAACTCTTTCTAAGACTTTTCACAATATGTTGGCTAAAGCTATGGGCCTGTAATTATTTAGGCTGCCTACTTTACCAGCTTTGTCCTTGCTGACCGGCACTAACAGAATAGACAACATTGAGTCTGGTAACAAGTCATGAATCATAGAGCCAGTAAAACAAATAGCAAGGAGAGGAGCTATACTCATACTCGCATACTTAAGATGTTCAGCAGAAATATGATCCAAGCCACTTGCTTTGTTGTTGGACAGCTTGTTCATGGCATGATACACCTCATGTGACATAATCGCCATCGAGTCATTACTCTCAATATTGTCCACCCTATACAAATCACCGTGGACACAGTTGAATAAAGTGCTATAATGTTGTCGCCATAACTCCACGATATTAGCTGTTCCGGAGATTCCATCTACAGTGCATGGTAGAGATGTTTTGCAACTGTTAAGAGCTCTCACTTCTTTCCAAAAATCAGTAGCATTGTTACTTAGCAGCTTCTTAGCCATGGAATCAGCCCTCATAGCTTGCTCATTTTTACCCATGAAGCGGATGGCATACATATCTTGCATTAGTGAGCTTCTTGTACTCAAACACAGGCCCCTAACTGGGTCTACCTGCCGTAGCCCATGATTTAGTGGCTTCACGGGCTTCAGTATGATACTCAGCTACATACTTATTCCAGCCAGGCCTGATGTTATGTGTCTTATTTTTATGCTTGCAGTAGGGCTTACTGCCTACATATAAAGCACTTACTATATCATTACACATGGAGCAGATATCTCTCCTATGCTTCATATCTTTACAATTAACATTGCTACATATTATTGCATCTTTAGGTAGATGAATATTGCTTAAGGATTTATATGTATAGGCATAATAGGCTAACACGTCTTCCTTTGTGAGGGCTGACCAGTCCAGTTTTTTCTGTGTTAAAGCTATTTCTATCTCTGAATACCACAGGTAGGTGTTCAACATTTATTGTCATAGCAACAGGTATATGATCAGTCATTGCTGCCCCATACAAAATGCTCATACACCCCAATGAGGCATGCGTATCAGCTGTACTAATAGTGGTCCAGCCGTGACGTAGTGTGCCAGGCCTCACTAATATAAGTATAACTATCTGTAGGTAAAAGCACTTTGCTTGACAATAATAAATTATCTTGGCAGAACTGAGCCATATGATTGGCAAATAATGAGTTCCTATCTGAGATATCTGCATTCATATCCCCAATGACATATACACTAGAATAATTATTGTTTTGAATAAAGGATTAAAGAAAAAGCAAGCCTATTTAAATATTCATCCTCATTCTGATGGCATTCATAGGGTGTATACACATTCAGGATAACAAATTCCTTGTCATTGTGAGCAAAGTGTATTGCAATACACCAGTCAGCAAATCTACTGACTAATCTACAAACCAGTACGTCTTTGGAATGTGGGAGGAAACCAGAGCACCCGGAGAAAACCCATGTAGTCAGGGGGAGAACGTACAGACTCCGTACAGACAGCACCTGTAGTCAGGAACAAACCCAGGTCTCTCGTGTTGTAAGGCAGCAACTCAACCGCTGCTCCACTGTTCCGCCCCAGTCCAATCAAATGCTTTGATTGCTTTTTTTTCTTAATTATATAGAAAAATGTGGCAATGATGCCAAGGTGAGTAATACCTCTAAAATTAAACAGTGGTAGAGATATACATACTTGTTGAAAGATGACACAATTATATGCAACAGAGAGGTTAAATGGGTGACGATTTTTTTGAAATACTAAAATGAATAATGATAAACAGCAATATTTTCAATGGTGAGACAAGTAACTGCAGATGCTGGAATCTTGAGCAAAACACAAAGTGCTGGAATAACTCAGCAGGTCAGGCAGCATCTCTGGAGGACATGGATAGGCGACGTTTCGAGCTGGGACCCTTTCTCAGACCGATTGTCATCGGGGGGGAAGAAAGCTGAAAAGCAGTCAGGGTTGGGCAAAGCCTGACAAGTGATCGGCAGATACAGGTGAGGTTGGGTTGATGAACAAGTTTTTGTTTATTTAGTGTAGTTTAGAGGTACAGCATGGAAACAGATGCCTCAGCCCACCGAGCCACCGAGTCTTCATCGACCATCGAACTCCTGGGGGGGACACACGCACGCACGCACGCACGCACGCACGCACACACGCACACACACACACACAGAAATGAAAGGAAATTGCTGGAGGAAATTGCTAGCCGTGCAGTGGTAGAGTTGCTGCCTTACAGCACCAGAGACCTGGGTTTGATCCTGACTACGGGTGTTCTCTGTAAGGAATTTGTACATTCTCTCTGTGGGTTTTCGCCGGGTGCTCCTGTTTCCTCCCAAATTTCAAAGACATACAAGTCTCTAAGTTAACTGGCTTCTGTAAAAATGGTCTCTAGTGTGTAGGATAAAACTAGTGGTTGGTGCAGACCCAGTGGACCAAAGGGCCTGTTTCTGTCTCCAAACTAAACTAAACTCCATGGGTTAAAGAGCATCGACTGGAAACATAGACTATCCCCTTGCCTTTACAGATGGGTCTTGACGTGCCAAGTTCCTCCAGCTGTTTGCTCTGGATTCCAGCATCTGTAATCTGTGTCTGCAGGACAGAAGCCAAGTTGTTAGGGCTCTGAGGGATAGCGCTACCTGCTAAGCCACTCTTATTCTTATTATTTCACTAACACTGGAATGTTTAATGATGCCACGGCAAATTAAAAAAAGCTGAGCAAAAGCTAAATGCTTGAGGAACTTTGAGCAAAAACACACTGCTGAAGGAAGTGTGGAGGGAAATGGACAGACGGCGTTGCGGATCAGGACCCTTCTACAGACACAAGAAGGGTCCTGACCAGAAATATCATCTGTCCATTTCCCTCCCCAGATGCTGGATTCCTTCAGCAGTGTGTTTTTTGCTCAAAATTCCAGTACACACGGTCTCCTGTGTCTCCAGATAAAAAAAACTGGCTCAGGCCCACATTGTTCAATGCAGCAACTATTTGGAAATGGAAACGCGAAACATGGAAGATGGCTAATGGAATGCAATGCAAGTTTTTGGGTCGGCACACAGATAAACTGCTGCAAACAGTTTCCAGAAGCTCCCAGCTCGCCTCGGCCTGTAGGGAGTGAGCCGGCCATCCGTCGGCGGACCGCGGCCTGCAGGGAGAGAGCCGCCAAGCTGGCCCGTGCTCGTCCCACGTGGCTGAATGCAATACCTGGCAGACCGCTGCCTAAAGAGGCGCTGAGCCACCCCTTGCTCATCCCCTGAAGACCAGAGATCAGGAGGATGGGGCCAGTGACGACAACAGATGAGGAGCAAGGCCGATAGGAATGGGAACCGGGGTCTGACCAACTGCGCCCTCAAGGTTGGCTGCAGGAGGCTCCCCCGGGGGACAAAGGTGGACGGGTGAGGAGAGGGACATCGCATCCAAGGGAGGTGGGAGCTGCAGGCCGTCACCTCTCATAAGCACCGCTCATAAGAACTAGAATGTAGACTATTTTCTAAATGGGGAGAGAATCCAGAAATCGGAGGTGCAAAGGGGCTTGGGAGTGCTGGTGCAGGATTCCCAAAAAGTTAATCTACAAGTCAAATCGGTAGAAAAGAAAGTAAACTCAATGCTAACATTTATTTCAAGAGGGCTAGTATAAAAAAAAAACAGGGATGTAATGTTGGAATATTGTGTGCAATTTTGGGTACCATATCAGAGGAAGGATGTACTGGTTCTGCAGGGGGTCCAGAGGAGGTTTACAAAAATGACTCCGGGAATGAGTGGGTTAACCTATGATGAATGTTTTGCGGCACTGGACCTGTACTCGCTGAAGTTTAGATGAATGAGAGGGGACCTCATTGAAATATTCAGAATAGTGAAAGCCTTGGATAGGTGGATGTGGAGAAGATGTTTCCACTATTGGGAAAGTCTAGGACTAGTGGTCATAGCCTCAGATTCTTTTACGAAGGAGATGAGGAGAAATGTTTTTAATCAGAGGGTGGTGATTATGTGGAATTCTTTGCCAGAAGGCTGTGGAAGGCTGTGGTGGCCAAGTCAGTGGATATTTTTAAGGCAGAGATAGATAGATTCTTGATTAGTACAGGTGTCAGAGGTTATGAGGAGAAAGCAGGAGAATGGGGTTAGGAGGGAGAGATAGATCAGCCATGATTGAATGGCGGAGTAGACGATGGGCATAATTCTACTCCTATTCCTTTTGACTGCAGACTCGATTTTGAAAATGGTGCCAAAACATGGTGCCATGCGGGATCAGGAGACTATTTCTGTATACTTTGCTAATCAAGGACGAGGACGTGCTTGAGTATGGGAATACTGCACTGGAATGTATGTAAGAAACTAATTTCACTGTGCACTTGCACGTGACAATAAAGCACCATTGAACACGACACAAACTGAGGCAGTTCCTTCCAACAGCAATAGTACACCCTCCACAGACCACTCATCCAAAACACTCTCGAACATGTCCTATCTTTTGCCAACCTCTCAATAGAAATTAAGAATCTTTAGACTTTACTTTAGAGTTTAGAGATGCAGCGTGGAAACGGGCCCTTTGGCCGAGTCCCCGCAGACCAGACATCCTATATCCTATCATGATCCTATATCCTTTCACAA
This sequence comes from Amblyraja radiata, assembly GCF_010909765.2. Lineage (NCBI taxonomy): Eukaryota > Metazoa > Chordata > Chondrichthyes > Rajiformes > Rajidae > Amblyraja > Amblyraja radiata. Next base: position 24,317,108 of record NC_045957.1, on the reverse strand, counting down.
CACTATCCTATACACTAGGGACAAATTACAATTTTCCAGGAGCCAATTAACCTACATGTGGGGGGGGGGGGGGGGGGGGGTGAACCAGAGCACCCAGAGGAAACCCACACAATCATATAAACCATATAACCATATAACAATTACAGCACGGAAACAGGCCATCTCGGCCCTTATAGTCCGTGTCGAACACTTACTCTCACCTAGTCCCATCTACCTGAACTCAGACCATAATCCTCCATTCCTTTCCCATCCATATACCTATCCAATTTATTTTTTAATTATAAAATCGAACCTGCCTCCACCACTTCCACTGGAAGCTCATTCCACACAGCTACCACTCTCTGACTAAAGATGTTCCCCCCCATGTTATCCCTAAACTTTTGTCCCTTAATTCTCAAATCATGTCCTCTTGTTTGAATCTTCCCTACTCTCAATGGAAAAAGCTTATCCACGTCAACTCTGTCTATCCCTCTCATAATTTTAAAGACCTCTATCAAGTCCCCCCTTAACCTTCTGCGCTGCAAAGAATAAAGACCTATCTTGTTCAATCTTTCCCTGTAACTTAGGTGCTGAAACTCAGGCAACATTCTAGTAAATCTCCTCTGTACTCTCTCTATTTTGTTGACATCTTTCCTATAATTTGGCGACCAAAATTGTACACCATATTCCAGAATTGGCCTCACCAATGCCCTGTACAATTTTAACATTACATCCCAACTTCTATACTCAATGCTCTGATTTATAAAGGCCTGCACACCAAAAGCTTTCTTTACCACCCTATCTACATGAGATTCCACCTTCAGGGAACTATGCACAGTTATTCCTAGATCCCTCTGTTCTACTGCATTCCTCAATTCCCTACCATTTACCATGTACGTCCTATTTTGATTTGTCCTACCAATATGTAGCACCTCACACTTATCAGCATTAAACTCCATCTGCCATCTTTCAGCCCACTCTTCCAACTGGCCTAAATCTCTCTGTAGACTTTGAAAATCTACTTCATTATCCACAACACCACCTATCTTAGTATCATCTGCATACTTACTAATCCAATTTACCACACCATCATCCCGATCATTGATGTATATGACAAACAACAGTGGACCCAACACAGATCCCTGAGGCACCCCACTAGTCACCGGCCTCCAACCTGACAAACAGTTATCCACCATTACTCTCTGGTATTTCCCATTCATCTACTGTTGAATCCATCTTGCTACTCCACTATTAATACCCAACAATTGAACCTTCTTAACCAATCTTCCATGTGGAACCTTGGCAAAGGCCTTACTGAAGTCCATATAGACAACATCCACCGCTTTACCCTCATCAATTTCCCTAGTAACCTCTTCAAAAAATTCAAGAAGATTAGTCAAACATGACCTTCCAGGCACAAATCCATGTTGACCTAATCAGACCCTGTTTATCCAGATGATTATATATATTATCTCTAAGTATCCTTTCCATTAATTTGCTGACCACTGACGTCAAACTAACAGGTCTATAATTGCTAGGTTTACTCTTAGAACCCTTTTTAAACAATGGAACAACATGCACAGTACGCTAATCCTCCGGCACCATTCCCGTTTCTAATGACATTTGAAATATTTCTGTAATAGCCCCTGCCATTTCTACACTAACTTCCCTCAATGTCCTAGGGAATATCCTGTCAGGACCTGGAGACTTATCCACTTTTATATTTTTCAAAAGTGTCAGTACTTCCTCTTCTTTGATCCTCATAGTTTCAATAGCTACCCTACTTGTTTCCCTTACCTCACATAATTCAATATCCTTCTCCTTGGTGAATACCGAAGAAAAGAAATTGTTCAATATCACCCCCATCTCTTTTGACTCTGCACATAGCTGTCCACTCTGACTCTCTAATGGACCAATTTAACCCTCGTTATCCTTTTGCTATTAATATAGCTGTAGAAACCCTTTGGATTTACTTTCACCCTAGTTGCCAAAGCAACCTCATATCTTCTTTTAGCTTTTCTAATTTATTTCTTAAGATTCTTTTTACATTCTTTACATTCCTCAAGCCCCTCATTTACTCTATAGCGCCTATTTATTATAGATCTCTCTCTTTTTCTAAACCGTGTCCAATTTCCCTTGAAAACCATGGCTCTTTCCAATTATTACTCTTTCCTTTCAACCGAACAGGGACATAAAGATTCTGTACCCAATGATCCAGAAACTTGAATCCCTGCCCTCTGCACCAGTTCCTCAGCCACGCATTTATCCTCCACCTCACTCCATTCCTACTCTCACTGTCGCGTGGCACACGCAGTAATCCTGAGATTGTTACTTTTGCGGTCCTTCTCCTTAACTCTCTTCCTAACTCCAGGGAGGCAAACTACCATCCGGGTCTCCTGACTGCGTCCACAGAATCGCCTATCTGACCCCCTAACTATAGAGTCCCCTATTACTATTGCCCTCCTCTTCCTTTACCTACCCTTCTGAGCAACAGGGCCGGTCTCTGTGCCGGAGGCCCGGCCGCTGTCGCTACCCCCAGGTAGGCTGCCCCCCAACAGTACTCAATCACAGGGAGAACGTGCAAACTCCATACAGATAGCAACCTTGGTCAGGATCGAACCCGGGTCTCTTGCCCTGTAAAGCATAATAATCTCTCTCCCTCCTAGAAGGCTGTAAAGAAAGGATCCATTGAAATTTACAAAACTGAGATCGATTTCCACACAGCTCTCAGTGGACCTGGAACCAAGGTAGGTCATGTGATTTCACATATAATCCAATGTATGAACAAGGTAACATGTTTCAGGGGGGAAAAAGCACGGAGAATTCCAACCCCATGATAATAAATTCCTCTGAGACACACGGAGCTGCAGATGCTGGAATCTTGCACAAAACACAATGTGCGGGAGGAACTCAGTAGGTCAGGCAGCATCTGTGGAGGGAATGGGCAGAAGACGTTTCAGGTTGAGACCCTTCTTCAGAGACAAAATAAATAAGGGTTCCGACCCAAAATATCACCCATTACTTTTCTCCAAAGATGCTGCCTGATCCACTGCGTTACTCCAGCACTTTGTGTCTATCTTCAGAATAAAATCCCATTCATGTGCTGTCCTCCATCTTGTACTATAACCTCCTACACTCTTCTCAATCTCAAAATTAGAGCATTCAGTGGTCAGTTGAAGTATTAATGTCTATTGTCATTGACATTTTGTTCCGCGATTACTAGTTTCATAAGAACTTGATCAAAATACAGGGTTTCAAATAAAGAAATATTACACTTTTTAGATACCACGAACAAACAAAATGTTAACAAAATCATCACGGCAGTTAGCACTTCCAAGGGACATAATAGCAATATGAAGATGAAGGAACAAGGAATTACAGATGTTGGTTTACAAAAAAAACTTCTGGAGTGACTCAGCGGGTCGGGCAGCATCTGTACATTTGTGGAGGACATGGATAGGTGACGCTTCAGGTCAGGACCTTTTTTCAGACTCGGTTTAGGGGTGGCACAGTGGTGCAGCGGTAGAGTTACTGCCTTACAGCTCCAGAGACCCGGGTTTGATCCTGACAATGTGTGCTGTTTGCACAGCTTTTGTACGTTCTCTCTGTGACCATATGGGTTTTCTCTAGGTGCTCCAGTTTCCTCCCACACTCCAAAATGTACAGGTTTGTGAATTGTCCCTAATGTGTAGGATAGTGCTAATGTAAGGGGTGATCGCTGGTCAGCGTGGACTCAAGAGGGCCGAAGGGCCTGTTTCTACACTGCATCTCTAAGTCTTAAAGACCCAAAACGTCACCTATCTGTGTTCTCCAGAGACATTGCCTGACCTGCTGAGTTATTCAAGCACTTTATTTCCTTCGCTCCATAGATGCTGTTGCACCAGCTGAGTTTCTCCAGCATTTTTGTGTACCTTCAATTTTCCAGCATCTGCAGTTCCTTCTTAAACACTTTATTACCGGATGTGTTTTTGTTTAAAACAACATACAAAATTCAGCATAGAGCCCTAATGGCAGCCAGCAGGAATAAAATTCAGCTGCCAATTTCTTTGAGCGGTAAAATAAAAGACAAAGCCTTGAGTCTGAAGAAGCATCCTGACCCGAAAGATTACCTGTCCATGTTTGCCGGTTCCTCCAACATTTTGTGCCTTTTTTTGTAAACCGGTGTCTGCAGTTCCTTGCATCTCCTTATAGCAATATATTACCCTCCTGCACATGAGAGACGAGATTCCCGAATCAAGCACCATATTGGTCTCAGATGTGTAAAGTGCAATAAACAGATGAGTTAACTTTCAAGCAGGGTGATGTGGCATTATTCAGTGACTGCGAGAGATTTCAACAATGAAAACCAGTGACATACCTGAATACTTTTCTCACAGTCAGTCTGGTGATGCAGTGACAGTTCACTCTCCAGTACAAATCTCTTGCCACACTTGTCACAGATCTGCATTCGGCTGTGTGTGACATTCATATGCTTTTCTAGGTACCAACGGTTATTGAAGACCCGGGGGCACTTTTTGCAGGGGTAGTTCTGTTTCTCCTCAATTTTCACCTTCTGATTCGTGCTATCGGAGTCCTTCTTTCTCTTCCTGCCTCGAGTGGTCACTTCTTGCTTGGCCCGTCTCCGCGACCTGCTGGAGGCCACAGGAGGCGGCGCCTTGGAGGCAGTCGAAGCTCTTGCTGTCCTCCTGGTAGTTTGGCCGCTCTCAGTCTTGACCTCAGTAGTTGCGGGATTATTGTCGTCGTTGTTCCCGTCTTCTTCGCTCTCCTCCGCGTCCTCCTCTTCCTCGCTGATGTCCTCCTCATCTTCCTCCTCGTCCCCAACGTCGGCATCTTCGTCCTCATCTTCCTCATCTTCTTCCTCCTCCTCCTCCTCTTCCTCGTCCTCCTCCTCATCTTCGTCCTCCTCCTCGTCCTCCTCGGGGCACCTCCCCAGCACTGGCCGTTGTCTCCAAAGGCGAGGACATGCCTTCAGTGCCCTTGGAGACGTTCAGGGTCTGGTTGTTGAGGTTGACCTCGACGATGATCTGCTCGCGGTTGTATGAGCTGCGGCTGTCCGAGTCCGAGTCCAGATCGCCGTCGCCCTCCATCTTGCACACCGCCTGGCTGTCGTTCTCCTCCTTGTAATACTGCTGCTTCTGCTGTAGCTGCGAGTGCTGCTTCCCAGTGTTGTCCTCTACCCGCACCGAGTAGGGGTTGTTGCCCTCCCTGGCGTAGATCTTGTGATGCGAGTCCACCTCCTGCTTGATCTCGCGGTAGAACTGAGAGCCGAGAGGATTGCCGTGGCTCTCCTGCTTTGACATGTCGCTCACCACCGTCGTCAGGTTCAAGGACCGGCTGTCTATCAACTCTTGACAGGACGTGGCAATGTCATTCATCTGCAGGACGGCGGCGGCATTCAGAACATCCTGCACGTTGCAGGCATTTACCAGCAGCTTGGACGTGTAGATGAAGTTCAGGATCTGCTGGAACCCTTGCGAGGTCAGCGCCTCCAGCGAGAGTTCAACGCGCTGAAGCTGCTTGTTTTGCGTGAAGAGGGAGTGAAAGAACTGGCTGTAGGCCGCAAGCACCCCTTTGTGGGCGGGGAAAGTGTTCTTCTGCCGCACCAGGACAATGTCAACGTCGCACAGGTCTGGCTGGAATAGGCGCTGCTCGTTCAGTCTGTCCATCAAACAAGTAAAGTGCAGAGCAACATCTTCCACCAGAGAATACTCAGTGGAAGGGTAGTCAGTGGTCTTTTCAACTATCAGCTGAAAGAGAAATGAAAACAAAATTCAGGTCAAAACATACAAGACTGTGTGCACTTGGAAAGAACCTTCCTTTAAAAACATTTGAAACATTAGCCATTGTTTTCTAAACCAAGAATTATTTTAGTTACCGAACAAGATATAGCATGGTAACAAATTTAGTTTAGATTTTTACTAAGATTTAGTTCATACATAGATGCATAGACAATAGGTGCAGGAGGAGGCCATTCAGCCCTTCGAGCCAGCAACACCATTCAATGTGATCATGGCTGATCATCCACAATCAGTACCCCGTTCCTGCCTTCTTCCCATACCACTTGATTCCGCTAGCTCTAAGAGCTCCATCTAACTCTCTTTTGAATGCCTGAATCAGCCTCCACTGCCTTCTGAGGCAGAGAATTCTACAAATTCACAACTCTGTGTGATAAAGATTTTCCTCATCTCAGTTCGAAATGGCCTACCCCTTATTCTTAAACTGTGGCCCCTGTTTATTGTCACGTGTACCGAGGTACAGCGAAAAGTTTCTGTTGCGTGCGGAAAGAGGATTACAATCAAGCCGTCCACGGTGTATAGATATGATAAAGGGAATAACGTTTAGTGCAAGATTAAGTCCTGTAAAGTCCAATTAAAGACAGTTTGAGGGTCTCCAATGAAGTAGATAGTCGCTCATGACTGTTCTCTAGTTGTTGAAAGGTTCAGTTGCCTGATAACAGCTGGGAAGAAACTGTCCCTGAATCTGGAGCTGTGCATTTCCAACCTTCTCTACCTCCTGCCTAATGGGAGAGGGGAGAAGAGTCCTTGATTATACTGGTGTCCTTGCCGAGGTAACATGAACTGTAAACTCACGGTGACTGTTGATGGCCCAGTCGCACACTAGGTCTATGTTACCCCAGTTTCGTGTCCATTCCCTGCACACCAGGGACAAGTTACAGAGGTTAAATTAACCGTCAAACCCGCACGTCTTTGGGATGTGGGTCTGGCAACATCTCTGGAGAACATGGATAGATGACGTTTCGGGTCAGGTCCCTTCCTCAGACTCGCTATCAGATTGGGACCCTGCTTCAGTTGAGTTTAGCGATACAGCATAGAAGCAGGCCATTAGGCCCACTGAGTCCACACCGACCAACGATCACTCGTTCATACTAGTTCAATGCTATCCCACTTTCGCTTCCATTCCCTGCACATGGGGGAACTTATGAGAGCCAATTAACCTACAAACCACATGTCTGTAGGAGGAAACAGGAGGACCCGAAGGGAACCTGTGCTATCACAGGGAGAACGTGCAAGCTCCACATACAGAAAGCACCCAAAGTCAGGATCAAACCCAGGTCTCTGGCCCTGTTGGGCAGCAGCTCTACCAAAACCTACACAATCACAACATAAATCCATTTTGTACAGCTGGATAATGGTGAAATAATAACTTTAAGTTAAAGATCTAATTCAAACTCTTGCTCTCCTCTTCTCGCTCCCCTCTTCCCAACCATGTTACACCCATTCTCCTGAATCTTGCTGATGTTCAGTTCTCTGGCCATTGATGTCCCAATATGGCTCCATCACACTGGACGTTTCATATGGTTCAGAGGCCCAACTTTGCTCACTGTGGCAAGATCTTATTATGGACTGGAGGAGCAGAAAATTAAACCATTAAGAGTTTTTGGCCTTTTGGCCTATCCTACATGGTTGTGTACTACTAACTCATTCAATTTTTACAACATCCTGATGTTTTACAATAGGGTCCCTCTTCTCTGCTCTTCCGGCATCAGGCAAAAGGTACACAAGATTGTAAAAACACAACTCCAGAATCAGGAACAGTTTCTTCCCAGCCGTTATCAGGCAACTGAACTAATAACTATCAACAACTATAGAGCGGTCCTGACTTACCATCTACCTCATTGGAGACCCTTGGAGTATCTTTAATCGTACTTTACTTTGCACTAAACGTTATTTCCTTTATCCTGTACACTGTAGACGGCTTGATTGCAATGATGTATAGTCTTTCTGCTTCTTCTTCTTCTTGCGTATGGCGTGCACAGCCTAAAGTTGTAGGACAACGTGTTCTATTTGATCTTATTTGAATGTGCACGCCGGGTTGATTGCATTCGTCGAAACAGGGCGGACCACGTGAAGGTTGCAATCTTCCACCCCTGCCTTTCTGCTGACTGGATACCATGCAACAAAAGCGCTTTTCACAGTACCTCGGTACACGTGACAATAAACTAAACTAGGCATGAATTTAACACTGAGAAAAACCTGGAAGGAGCCTGATTGTTTTTCCTGGTCAGATCATAAAAGGAAACAAAATCTTTGAAACAAAATTAATTTGTTTAAATCTGTCTAAAATCTCTCAGGGGGAATCAAAGTCAGTAGTAAATGAATGTCCAAGATACTGGGTCCTGTGCTGCTATAATACAGGTGCACAACCTTTTATCCGAAAGCCTTGGGACCAGACACTTCTCGGATTTCGGAATTTTTCGGATTTCCGAATGGAAGATTTTTAGCGTAGATAAGGTAGGTAGCGCGGGCGGCTTGAAAAGTCTGGAGCGGCTGCCTCCTCCCCGGAGACCGGGGAATCATTGTAAATCATTGCTTAAATGTTCGTCAGTTAGTTTGGAGGGATTTTATGTGGTGGGGGGGGGTGAAGGGGGAAACTTTAATTCTTAGTCCCCTACCTGGTCGGAGAGGCGGGGAGCGGGCAATGCCTTACCGGGTCGCCGTGCAGTAAGTTCCAGAGCGCTGTGGCCGCCGACTCCCAACATCGCGGAGCTGGGGGCTGCGGGCGTCCGGCCGCGGGCGGCGCCGGTTGGAGCTCCGACCCCGGCAACTCTACCCCTGGCTGCGCGGCGCTCCAAATCCAGCGCCGCCCGCGGCCGGACGCCCGCAGCCCCAGCTCCGCGATGTTGGGAGTCGGCGGCGTCGCAGCGCTGGGATACCAGCGGGGAGCGGGCAATGCCTTACCGGGTCGCCGTGCAGTAAGCTCCGGAGCGCTGTGGCCGCCGACACACAACATCGTGGATCTGGGGCTGCGGGCGTCCGGCCGCGGGCCGCGCTGGATTTGGAGCGCCGCGCAGCCAGGGGTAGAGTTGCCGGGGTCGGAACTCCCCTTCACCCCCCCCCCTTCACATAAAAGCCCTCCAAACTAACTGACTAACATTTAAGCAATGATTTACAGATGTTTAAGTGTCTCCCCGGTCTCCGGGGAGGAGGCAGCCTCTACAGTAGTACAGACCTGGGTTGACCGTGGGTCGTTTCGGATCAAGTTTGGCGCCAAACGCAAGCTTTGGTGTGCAGACGACATCCTGGAAAAAATGTCCGGTTTTCGGAGCTTTTCGGTTTCCGGAACTCCGGATAAAAGGTTGTGCACCTGTACTGGAAAAACAGGTCTAGTATCTCCCACATGACAACCCAGCTGCTCAAAATAAAGAGCTCAGCACAAGTCAAAACATCGTCCGCTGCCTACCTTCATACCTTTAGCAATGTAGATAATTTTAACCTGGGCTTGAAATCCCTTTGCTCAGCAAATTCTGATATTTCCCTCCCACATCCACCCAACAGAAACTCCCACTATACTAGAGTAATTGCCAGGTTTTAGTTTAGTTCAGAGATACAGCATGGAAACAGGCCCTTTGGCCCAGAGAGCACGGCAATCATCCATCACCCGTTTACACTCGTTCCATGTTATCCCACTTTCTCATCCACTCCCTAAACACTAGGGGCAATTTACAGAGTCCAATTAACCTACAAACCCACACATCATTGGGAGATGGGAAGAAACCAGAGCACCCGGAGGAACCCCATGCGTTCACAGGGAGAACGTGCAAACTCCGCACAGACAGTACCAGAGGTCAGGATTGAGCCCGGACCTCGGGCTAATAGTTGAAACAAAAACTTCAGAACTATTAAGGTATAACTGCCTCGCCTGCCATTCACATTAACCCTCTAGCAGTTCAGTTCAACACACATAGAAAATAGGTGCAGGAGGAGGCCATTCAGCCCTTTGAGCCAGCACCGCCATTCATTGTGATCATGGCTGATCATCCCCTATCAATAACCCGTGCCTGCGTTCTCCCCATATCCCTTGACTCCACTAGCCCCTAGAGCTCTATCTAACTCTCTCTTAAATCCATCCAGTGACTTGGCCTCCACTGCCCTCTGTGGCAGGGAATTCCATAAATTCACAACTCTCTGGGTGAAAAAGTTTTTTCTCACCTCAGTCTTAAATCGGTACAGTGGCGGCGCCTAACGGCAGCGGCTCGACTACAGTCGTCTGTCTTTTTTTATTTTTGTCTTGTTAAATGTATGTCTTGAGTTAGTTTTTATTTATTTTTTTAGCTGTGTATATGTGGGGGGTGGTGGGGGGGGCAACCGTTTTAAATCTCTTCCCTGTGCGGAGACCCGATTATTCCCTGTCGGGTCTCGGATGTCGTTGGGCCTAACATCGTGGAGCCGGCGGCGACCTCCGGCCGGGACTAACCTGGGGGCTCCAGTTGCAGAGGCTGCGGAACTGACATCGCGGAGCTGGCCAACTTCGGAGCGGGAAGAGCTGTGGTGGCGTGCGGCTGCGACCCGACTTTTGGAGTTCGGAGGCACCGGCCGCAGACCCGGTGGACAGGAACATCGGGAGCTCGCAGGTCCCTGGTGGGAGACCGCTTTTCCAAGCTCCGCAACGGCGACTTCTCCCGCTGGAATCGCGGGTTTAAGGACATGGAGCCGGGGCCTAACATCACCCGGCGTGGCTTAAACGGCCTCAGGACTTACCATCGCCCGCCGGGGGCTTTAACATCGGAGCCCCAGTTCGCCTCGACACTGCAGTTGGACTGCTGGACCACGGGAGAAGGAACAAAGGGAAGAGATAAAGACTTTGCCTTCCATCACAGTGAGGAGATGTTGGAGACTCACTGTGATGGATGTTTATGTAAACTGTGTTAAGTGTGGGTCTTGGATTGTTTTGTAATGTAAAAAATTGTAGAAATGATATTTCGTTCAAACCTAGGTTTGAATGACAATAAATTGCATTCTATTCTAAATGACCTCCCCTTTATTCTAAAACTGTGGCCCCCTGGTTCTGGACTCGCCCAACATTGGGAACATTTTTCCTGCATCTAGCTTGTCCAGTCCTTTTATAATTTTATATGTTTCTATAAGATCCCCCTCATCCTTCTAAACTCCAGTGAATACAAGCCTAGTCTTTTCAATCTTTCCTCATATGACAGTCCCGCCATCCCAGGGATCAATCTTGTGAACAACCTTTCATCAAGTGAAGCAGCAGCCACAGATTACTGTATAGCTGATGGCTCTCAGCTTTGCCACAGTTCAGGAGGAAACATGACACGCCACGATTCATAGCTGCTAATGCTCCATTTATTAGCTGTAACTATGCAATTATATGCCACGTTCCACTCACTTTGAAAGAAGCCCATGCTTCACACAGACTAACAAATTAACAAATTAAATAGCTGAAACTGTTTATTCCAATACTGGGAGAACGAACGTGGCTTAAACGAAAATAAATCTGTTAACATTTCTTTAAAAAATTGCTTATAAACATCAGAAATTCCAGCCAATGCACTTGAGAATACAATACTACTGCAACGTGGGGAATGGTTCAAAGGTGCTTTATTGTCACATGGACTGAGGTATAGTGAAATTATTTTTTGTATACAGTTCAGTAAAAATATTACTATACATAAGCACATTTTAGATAGTCCAAATGTATAGGAGTAGTTCGCTGAGACAGTATACACGAGTCGTCAGGTTTAGCACCATTTTTAAAGTCCAAAAATTGATAATCAACCTGAAATAAGTCTGAAGAAGGGTTCTGGCCCGAAACGTCACTTACTCATGTTCCTCCGGGATGCTGCCTAACCCAGAGTTACTGCAGCATTTTGTGTCCACCTTTAATGTGATAATCAAACTGAACACAGCAAGTTCGCAATAACCATACGATAGGACTAGGCAGCCAAGAAGTCGGAGCAAAGCCTCTACTTCCTCAGGAGGAGGAGGAAATTCGGCATGTTTCCAATGACCATGACAAACTTCTGCAGATGCACCACATTAGGCTGTATCCCAGAGAGATTTGGGAACAGGTCTGCCCAAAACTGCAAGAAATTGCTGAGAGTTGCAAATGCAGCCCAATTCATCACACCGGCCACACTTCCCACCATTGACGCCACCTGCACTTCACACTTTTTTGAGAAAGCAGTCAACATAATCAAAGACTTGCCCATCCCAGTCAATCCTTCTTGTCCCCAGTCCTGTCGGGCAGAAGGTACAGTGGCTTGAAAGCATGCACCACCACTCAGGAACAGCTTCTCCCCTCTGATATCAGACTTCTGAACGGTCCTTCCATAAGCTAGGATGCTATCCAATTCAACACTACCCCATTGCGGAAATTGGACTTTGTGTATGGAACTGGTGCACTCTAATGCCGAGAACTATATTCTGTATCTTCCTCTTTGCTCTACCTATTATACTTCAGTTTGGCCTGATTGCATTTATGTATAGTATCATCATATTTGATTGGATAGCTTTCAAAATAAGCTTTTCATTGTACCTTGTCACATTTAGTTTATTTTATTTTAGAGATATGGCATAGAAATTGGCCCTTTGGCCCATTGAGTACAGGCCGACCAGCAATCACCCAACACTAGTTCTATCTTAAACACAAGGGGCAATTTGCAGAAGCCAATTAACCCACAAACCTGTCTTTGGAAAGTGGGAGGAAACCAGAGCACCCGGAGAAAACCCACACGGTCACAGGGAGAACATACAAACTCCACACAGACAGCACCCGTAGCCAGGATTGAAGCCAAGTCTCTGGCGCCGTAAGGCAGCAACTCTACCGCTCCGCCACTGTGCCCCCCCAATGTGACAATAATAACAAACCTAAACCTGATGGTGGTGAGCTGAAGAGTAATGCCTGGTTGGGGCAGTGGGGAGAATTCCCGCAGAGTTCAATAATAAACAATCTTACAGCATTATTTTGAATGGCCACCTAAGGGAACAGGATAGGGATCTGGATTCTTACAGCTGAATTATGTCAGCTCTGACAGCGCTTGGACAAGTCACTGGCTATGCAAAGAAAAAGCACTTTATTTTTCCGTACTTGTGGTATCAACTTTCACAGGCACAATGTACTACCATTCCCAACAGAACATTCTGTGAACTATATATTAGAATTTAGAAGATTGAGGGGGGATCTTATAGAAACTTACAAAATTCTTAAGGGGTTGGACAGGCTAGATGCAGGAAGATTGCTCCCGATGTTGGGGAAGTCCAGGACAAGGGGTCACAGCTTAAGGATAAGGGGGAAATCCTTTAGAACCGAGATGAGGAAGAACATTTTTCACACAGAGAGTGGTGAATCTCTGGAATTCTCTGCCACAGAAGGTAGTTGAGGCCAGTTCATTGGCTATATTTAAGAGGGAGTTAGATGTGGCCCTTGTGGCTAAAGGGATCAGGGGGTATGGAGAGAAGGCAGGTACAGGATACTGAGTTGGATGATCAGCCATGATCATATTGAATGGCGGTGCAGGCTCGAAGGGCCGAATGGCCTACTCCTGCACCTATTTTCTATGTTTCTATGTAAAGATTATTGTTATCACACACCTTAGAAAACACAACAAAAAACCCCACAAAAAGGAACGCCGGCTTTTGCATTTTAAAAATCAATAAACCATTATGAGGCCCGGATATAAAGAATGCATGTGTAGGAAGGAACAGCAAATGCTGTTTTATACCGAAGATAGACAAAATGTTGGAGTAACTCAGCTGGTCAGGCAGCATCTCTGGAGAAAAGGAATAGGTGACATTTCAGGCCAGGACCCTTCCTTAGTTCAGTTTAGTGATACAGCATGGAAGCAGGCTCTTTAGCCCACCAAGTCCAATGACCCTTTCAGGGGGAAGCTTAATAACGCATAAAGAATGCATATTAGTCTCCAGAACATTGGTTATTATACACTCTGCAATTGAATAGGGTTACTGATAGCACAGAATTTATGAATGATAAATCAATCACAGCCAGCGATCATTCTACATATAATGAACACAAATGAGCCAAAATTGGGAGGCCCATTCCGTTCTCAGGCCACACCTGGGCAGCCAGATGATTCTTTCTGGAGTCTCCATGGTCAGAAGGGGCAGGTAGACAGGTGGTTCTGCTAGCCTACTGACAGAAGGTGACAGGTTCGCTCCTAATATGGCCATCTTTAAGAGCTTTAAATTAGGCAACCTCAGCAGCCTAGGCATATATGATGTTTCGAACTCTGCTTAAGTGCATACATATGAAAGTTTTCAATACTAACTTTAGACTTTAGTGATACAGCGTGGAAACATGCCCTTTGGCCCACTGAGTTCTGCCGACCAGCAATCACCCCGCTCACTAACACTATCCCCTACACTAGGGACAATTTACAATTTTACCAAAACCAATTAATTGACTTACAAATCTGGACGTCTTTGGAATGTGGGAGGAAACCAGAGCACCTGGAGAAATCCCACGGGGTCACAGGTAGAATTTACAAACTCCGTACAGACAGCACCCATAGTCAGGATTGAACCCGGGTCTATGGCGATGTCAGGCAGCAACTCTACCACTGCGCCACTGTGCTACCCTAACATGCCAGTAATAAGAACAGGAAAATAGGGTAAAGTTGGAACTGCAAATGCTGGTTTACAGATAAAGGACACAAAGTGCTGGAGTAACTCAGCGGGTTAAGACAGCATCACCGGTGAACATGGATAGGTGGCACTTCGGGTCGGGGCCCTTCTTCAGACTGAAGAACTTTTCATAATCAGATCTGATAAACCAACACCTTTTCTACTACACAGATGCTGCCTAACTTGAAACATGTCTCCAGCTGCTTCTGTTTGTATTCCAAAGGCTCTGTTTAGCCTTAGTTTAGTTTAGAGACACAGCATGGAAGCAGGCCTTCAGCACACCCACACCCACCATCGACCATCGATTGTCTATTCACACGTTATCTCATCTCACTTTCTCATCCACTCTCTATATACAGTGCCCTCCATAATGTTTGGGACAAAGACCCATCATTTATTTATTTGCCTCTGTACTCCACAATTTGAGATTTGTAATAGAAAAAAAAAATCACATGTTGTTAAAGTGCACATTGTCAGATTTTATTAAAGGCCATTTTTATACATTTTGGTTTCACCATGTAGAAGTTACAGCTGTGTTTATACATAGCCCCCCATTTCAGGGCACCATAATGTTTGGGACACATGGCTTCACAGGCGTTTGTAATTGCTCAGGTGTGTTTAATTGCCTCCTTAATGCAGGTATAAGAGAACTCTCAGCACCTAGTCTTTCCTCCAGTATTTCCATCACCTTTGGAACACACCCCCACATAAAAAAAAGTCCCCAAACACCTGTCTGACAGATCAGAAACTCTCTTCAGGATTTGTCAATGACCACTGTCTGCAGAAGACTTCATGAATAGAAATACAGAGGCCACACTGCTAACCACTGGTTAGCCACAAAAATAGGATGGCCAGGTTACAGTTTGCCAAGAAGTACTTAAAATAACATATCAGAGTGCTGGCAAGAGCAAAGTACTGAGGAGAGAAGGAACTGCCCAAGATCCAAAGCATACCACCTCATCTGTGAAACATGGTGGTGGGGGTGTTATGGCCTGGGCATGTATGGCTGCTGAAGGTACTGGCTCACTTATCTTCATTGATGATACAACTACTGATGGTAGTAGCATAATAAATTCTGAAGTGTATGAACACATCCTATCTGCTCAAGTTCAAACAAATGCCTCAAAACTCATTGGCCGGCAATTCATTCTAGAGCAAGACAATGATCCCAAACATACTGCTAAAGCAACAAAGGAGTTTTTCAAAGCTATAAATTAGTCATTTCTTGAGTGGCCTAGTCAACCAAGTCAATGGCCTGGCAGAGCATCATCAGAGAAGACACCCAGCCATGGGGGATGTCCATGAATCGCAGACTTCAAGCAGTCATTGCATGCAAAGGATATGCAACAAAATATTAAACATAACTACTTTCATTTACATGACATCATTGTGTCCCAAACATTATGGTGAGCTGAAATGGGAAGGGGGGGGGGGGGGGGGGACAGGACTATACTGCTAGACACACTGCTGTAATTTCTACATGGTGAAACCATTATGTATAAAAATGGCCTATATTAAAATCTGACAATGTGCACTTTAACCACATGTGATTTTTTTCTATTACAAATCTCAAATTGTGGAGTACAGAGGCAAATAAATAAACAATGGGTCTTTGTCCCAAACATAATGGAGGGCACTGTACTAGTAGCAATTTACAGAGATAAATTAACCTACAAACCCATACATCTTTGGGACATGGGAGAAAACAGGAGCACCCGGACGCAAGCCCACGTGGTCACAGGGAGAACATGCAGACTCCACATAGACAGCATCCGAGGTCAGAATTAAATGCCCAGTCTCCGCACTGTGAGGCTGGGGCTCTACCAGTGGCGCCACTGCATTGCCTTCTGTGCCTCACAATGCCAGAAACTCCGTTTCGATCCTGACCTCAGGTGCTGCCTGTGTGGAGTTTGCACGTTCTCCCTGTGAACATGTGGGTTTCCTCCGGGTGCTCCGGCTTCTGCCCACACCCCAAAGACATGCGTGTTTGTGGGTTAATTGATCCATTTAAATTGCCCCGAGTGTGTAGGGAGTGGATGAGAAAGTGGGATAACGGAAGCAGATAGTGTGACAGGGTGATCGATGGTCAGCAGGGACGCAGTGTGCCAAAGGGCCAGTTTCCACACTGTATCGTTAAACTAAACTCAAGAAGAGTCTCGACCCAAAAAGCAAATCTAAGAAGGGATCCGATCCAAACATCACTCCATGTTCTCCGGAGATGCTGCCTGACCCACGGAGTTATTCCAGCACTCTGTGTCTTTTTGTTTCAACTAAACTTGACAAGAATAAAAATGATAACCAATCAACCGTGTGAAGATCAACTTGGAAGAGATAGAGAGCAGTTAGAATTTATAGTTCACATTGGAACTGGAACTAGGAAAACAGCTGGCAACTTGCAATTAACATTTTTTCAGGAATTAGGGAATAAATAAGGAATAATTGACCTAAGAAGGCCATTACTCCTGGGGCTGTATGCTGGTCAATGTTGTAGATAAAAATGATAAACAGACAGAAACCAGCCCTTAGACAATGTTGTGTCATTACAGCTGACTTGTCCAAGATACTCCATCACACATCTGCCATGTTTATTGCTGCTGGTGTGAAAACTCATCATGGGGTCAGTCTGATAATCCAGAATAGAATTAACTTTTAGATCCAATGCATCCCATCTGCCAAGATAAAAAAGTTAACATACTTGACCATAAAAATGATTTTGCTGTTGACTGTGCATAAGCAAGTAATAAAATTTGTCACACAAACTGTCAAGTACGGAGTTTGTACATTCTCCCTGCCACCACGTGGGTTTCATCCCACACTCCACAGACGTATAGGTTTTTACATTGATTTGTACGTAATTGGCTTTGGTAAAGATTGTAAATTGTCCCCAGTGTGTAGGGTAGTGCTAGTGAACAGGGATCACTGGTAGGCTTGGAGTTGGGGGCCAAAGGCCTATTTCCGCGCTGTCTCTCTAAACTAAACTCCGCTCTCACTTCCATTCAGAGACCGTAACAGCCTTTGCAGGTGGGACAGAAGTTTACATGCATCTCTTCCAATCTCATCTATTAAATTGAATGCTACCAATGTGGCTTCCTTTACATCAGCGAGACCTAGCACAGACTAGGCAACTATTTTGCCAAACACTTGCATTCTGTCTGCCAAGGCCTGCTGGATCTCCCAGGTGCTAAACATTTTAAATCCCCTTCCCATACAACTTTTCTGTCCTTGGCTTCCTCCATATACCAAAGTGAGACCACAAGTAAATTTGAAGAGCTGCATCTCATTCTATTTGAATAGCCTCCAACCCAATGACGTGAAGATTGAATTCTCCAATTTCAAGTCAACAATCCCCCTTGTCTTGCACCCCTGGAAAACACACCCTACTCCCATTATCCACGTCACCCTGTCCCTTTCCACTCCTCCTTCCACTAAAGTCCCACCACACCATATCCAGTCCCTCATTTCCCTTTTATCCCCTTCTTTTCCTTCCTCATCCCCTTCTGCCCAAATCTCTCGCTGTCATTTATATTTCGCTCCTCCCTTTTCCTTATCTGCCTCTTGTATTCTTTACTTTTCCATCCATGACTTACTCCACCCCTCTACCAATCACCCCCTTTGCCTGTATCCACCTGTTAACTGGTGTGGAAAGGAGCTGCAGATGCCAGTTCATACCAAAAATAGGCACAAGGTGCTGGAGTGTTTTTCCACCCATCACTTGCCAGGCTTTGCCTGACCCCTACTGCTTTGTTTCAGATTTTTTCTCCCTACTCCATCAGTCTGAAGTAGAATCCCGATCCTTCATTTCCCTATTAACACAACCTCCAGGTCACAACTTTGTACACTTAATTTTCGACTCTGCGGTACAACTTTGAAATGAATACTCTGAACAAAAGGGTCTGAAGGGTTTTGACCCGAAACGTTGCCTATTTCCTTCGCTCCATAGATACTGCCTCACCCGCTGAGTTTCTCCAGCATTTTTGTCTACTCTGAACAAAAGGTGTTTTTGAAATAACATGAGAGCTCATTCTGCTCATTGCATTGAAAAACTTTAACTGCAGCTTTGCCGAGTCCATTTCTCTGCCATCTCCTCAAATTCACTTCTCTTTCCATTAGTCCTACTTCTACGAGAGGATTCCTTAGTTTACAACCATTTTCACAACTCTAAACTAATAAACCTTAAAACAATTAGAACAATATACTTTTTAATCCCACCGTTTAGTTTTATGGTTTTGAAAGCTCCACCAAATCTTCTCTTTTTCCATTGGAAATCGTCCCATTTCCACCATCTAAACTCACTCATCCCCATTCGCCCCCATCCCCAAATATCTTCTGTACCCAGTTAGTAGAGCTCAACATCCTTCCTGCAAATGACTAGCCAAATCTGAACAAAATATTTTACCCAATGACTATGCAAACCTAATGGAATTACAAAAGCTCCAGATTATTTATCTGAGTTCCTGCAGCCTCTCGTGTCTATCTTTGGTCTAAACCATCAGCTGCACTTCCATGCAACACTGCAATTTGTAAGCTTCGTTATCCACTTCTGCCAGAGCACACTTCTCAAGTGGTTGGAGAGCTTTCTATATTGAAGCTACTATAAAAACATTCTAGCTTTAAATTTGTTGTACTTATTTGTAATATCTTACAAAAGAAAAAACAATAAAACACTCCCATGCCAACCATAGCAGCTTATTAACTTAGCTCTGTGCGTTGCTTCATAAAACAGTACAGCATAGGAGCCGGAGGGGAAACCTTTCACACAAAGGGTGGTGGATGTATGGAACGAGATGGCAGCAGATATAGTTGAGGCAGGTAGTATTGCAACATTGGTATATGGATAGGTTTAGAGGGATATGGTCCAAACGCAGGCAGGTGGGACTAATGTAGATGAGACACGTTGGTCGGTGTGGGCAAGTTAAGGGCCTGTCCCACTTTCATGACCTTTTTTACTCATGGATATTTTTCATCAGGCCAGAAAAAACGCCCCGACCTACTTGATGCCACGAGTACCTACGACTAGCATCACGACCTGCTACGACCTACCTAAGACCTTGTGACGACCATGCTGCGAGTACGAGTCAAGGGCAAACTCGGCAGAGGTCGTGAATTAGGTCGTGAAAGTGGGACAGGCCCTTTAGACTGAAGGGCCTGTTTCCGCACTGTATGACTCTACAACCACCAACATCAGGTAATTGGCACTAGCCATTACTGACCGCAAATCCAAAGTATATTTTCAGGCAAAGTTGGTTTGTTGTTAGTTTTGAGTTCCTAGGCATCCTTATCATCAGCAATCAAATCTGGCCCTTTCACATCCACGTGGAGAATAGGAAAGTGCCTTATTGACTTACTTTTGCCTCCGAAATGTTTTGTCATCTCTGAGGGTTTATCGAACTTCTACAGATGCGCTATTGAAAGTATTCTGACGGCATGCATCTCAGCCTGGTGTGGCAACTGCTCTGCTCTTGATCTTTTGAACCAGAAGAGAGTGGTGAACATAGCCCAGTCCATCCCAGGCTCTTCACCTCCTTTCACCCAATCAATCTTCACCGTGCTTTGCATTGGAAGGCTGAAGTATCATCGAGGATGCCAGTAACCCTGGTCATTCCCATTTCCCTCTTCTACCTGTGTGTAGGAAGGAACTGCAGATGCTGGTTTAAACCAAAATGCTGGAGTAACTCAGCGGGACAAGCAAAGTCAAAGTCAATTTTATTCGTCACATGGACCCGAAGGTGCAGCGAAATTAATTTGCCAGCAGCGATACACTTAAAAAGAACACACAATGAGATTTAACACAAACATCCACCACAGCATTCTTCACTGGGGTGGAAGGCAACAAAGTTCAGTCAGTCCTCTTCCTTTGTTCATCCGTGGTCGGGGCCATGAACCCTCCTCAGTCGATCGGATCACTCCTCTCTGGCGATCCCCGGTAAGGGATCCCAGACTCCGGATGGTAAGTCCACGCCACGCCCATGGCTAGAAGCTCCGCAGACCACAGCCCCACAATGCCAAAGTCACCAGGCCAGCGATCAGAGCACTCCTCTCTGGCAACCCCCGGCAAGGGTTCGCCCCGTTCAGCGATGGAAAAGTCCGCGCTGCGCCTGCTGTTGATGATCCGGGCCCGACTCCGGGAAAGGTAGCTCCAAACCATGCTGTTAGGCCACGAGGGAGGCGACATGGAAAAAGTCGCCTCTCTGTCGAGGAGGTGACCGAAAGCGGTTCCCCCAGGCTGTAGAAGTCTGAAGAAGGGTCTCGACCCGAAACTTCACCCATTCCTTCTCTCCAGAGATGCTACCTCTACCGCTGAGTTACTCCAGCATTTTGTGTCTATCTCCTTCTTCTACCTGGGAGAAGATACAGGAGCTTGAAAGCTCGTATTTCCAGGCTTAAGAACAGCTTCTGCCACACTGACTTCCGACTGCTGAACCAATCACCAATTTTACACCATGCCTGGAGTTCCTGCCATGCACTCTTAACACAACCTTGTTGGCTATTCCATTACTGTATTTAATATACTTATCCATCACTCGGTTTTTCAACGACAACCCTGTACCATTACTGCATATATACTGTTTACTCTGTGAACTTCAGGAGAACAAGGACTTGCATTGCACCCTGGTATAAATGACAATAAACTAATCTGTAGTCTATTATGCATTGTATCAGAGTCAAGATACGAGAGGTGAAAGCCAAAGATCCTATAGCGAGTAATATAGTCCACTTGACGAAAAAGACGTAGTACGGTCATGGGCAGATTCATGGGTAATCTTCGGCCCCATTTCCATAACCGGCTTCCGTCTCCGCACCAAAGATCCCAAAGCAGAGCAAAGATACTAGTGCGGAGACAGAAGCCGGTTACGGAAACATCCTCGTAAAAATCAAAGATCATTGGTAAAAATCTTCTCCTCATTTTCTTTCTGCCTCTCTGCCTCAAAACAAAAAGCAAAAACATGCTATGTTCTTCCACAGCATGTGTGATGTCTGGCCGGATCAGCACGGCTGGGACGCCAGGGTAAAGTTGCAGGGAGGTTTGCAATGTATTTTTATGTAATGTTGTCCCTTGTCTGGGCCTTGAGTCCGAAATAAAGTTTATCATTATATATAAAAATCTGGAGAAATATATATGTGTGTGTTATATGATTATATACATCTATATCACATTCATATACGTGTGTATGTGTGTTCTTTCCTACACAATCTAATCAGTTGTATGCTCGCTGAATAAAACCATCCTTAAATTATACATCATTTTTTAATCTAGCTCAAAACAATTTTTATTTTGTTAAATACTTCATTTAGATAAATTGTTCCCCCGCAACGCTGATTGCACTGCGAGAGGGACATACAAAGTCGGGTCGAGTTACTGAAATGGCCGAAGAAATGACCCACGTTCCGCTCGTTCTGTACTACACGTCAGCGCATTGGATTTAGCAGGAGTGGACTATCTTGCTCACTATAGGATCTTTGGTAAAAGCTGTGTTATGTTAATGAAAACAAATTAGTATCAATTATCAAGATGATCGTGTGTTTTTATACCGCTCCAGCATATTCCAGAACCAAGTGATCTGTACTAAAGTGTTGTGTGTGCAAAATATAAAACTATTATAATCTATTCTTCATATAATTTGTCCGAAAGGCACATCTGTTACAACTAGTCAGGCATTCGACTAGTTCCACTGTTTGCATCCTTGTATCCCTTCCTCATCACCTTTTCCCCAGCCAATAATGGGCCATAATGGGCTCCAGCCTTCCTTGGTCATCTGTGTCGGCCCTGCTTTGTTCTGGCCTTTTCTTACCTCCACCTCCCTCCTTTCTACTTTCAGTCTGAAGAAGGGTCAAGACCTGAAATGTCACCACTCGACATCCATTTACATGTTAAAACAGGGATCAATATCAACATTTAAAAGACATTTGGACAGGTACATGGATAGGAGAAGTTTAGAGAGCTGTGCACTAAATGAGGGCAGGTGGGACAAGCGTAGATGGGGCATCTTGGTCTGCATGAGCAAGTTGGGATGGAGGGCCTGATTCCATGCTGTATAACTCTGTGACGCTCCATTGCTGTCACTTAATGACAGCGAGGATCACAATTAATATAAATAAATCCACTGTAATCAGCCTATCTCCACACATTGTGAAAACTGTCACAGTTAATACTTTGTTCATAACTCTCAGAAGCTGTTTTAATCACAGAAGCTGTTAAAATCTGCAAATTTGAACTCTAGTTCCATGATTAATCTGCAATTTAGTTTAGTTCAGAGATACAGCGTGGAAACAAGCCATTTGGCCCACCAAGTCCGCGCTGATCAGCGATCACCCGTACACTTGTTCTGTGTTTAAGTACTTGTTGAGTACTGGCACTTGAGAATTGAACAAAATGTTTTAATGGTAAAAATGCCAAGGTCAGTCAAGTTAACAGAGCACAACATCACAATGCCAATGCTTTGGATAGACTAAGTGTTTTTTCTATTACTGGTGAGCTCTGCTTCGTGCCAAAAGAAAGTTTAATATGCAGCATGCTGACCACATCAGAGTTACACCAATCAGGAGTAGGCAGGGTGGCACAGTGGAGCAGCGGTAGAGTTGCTGCCTCACAACACGTGGGTTTGATCCTGACGACGGGTACTGTCTGTACGGAGTTTGTACGTTCTCCCAGTGACCACATGGATTTTCTCTGGGTGCTCACGCTCCTCCCACATTCCAAAGAAGGACAGGTTTGGAAGTTAATTGGTTTCTGTAAATTATCCCTAGTGTGTAGGATAGAAAGAGTGTATGGGTGATCACTGGTTTGTAGGTTAATTAGCTTTGATAAAATATTGTAAATTGTCCCTCGAGTGTAGGACAGTGTTAGTGTACTGGTCGGTGTGGACTCGATGGGCCGGATGTCCTGTTTCCACAGTCTCTAAAGTAAAAGCAGCTGGCGAACATTTACATCTCTGTATCATTTCGTTTCATTTCTCTCGACACAGTCCATTTTAGGAGGATCTTTATTTTGTGCAACTCACTGAGATAGTGTGATCAAATTCCTTTTGTAGTTTCCTTCGTGTCTGCCAGAGTTCTCCAGCGGGAGCAAGGCAGCTACTCTGTAGACTTCCAAGGTCACCATTATTGTGGTGAAGGAACATTCATTCTCCCTTTACCTAAGGCAAAATTGCACACACACTGCTGTCCTGAGTCTTCCATTACAGTAAACCCTTATTTTAACAGACCCCCTTATAACAGATTTCAGTTACAGCAGATGGATCTACAGATGCTTCAGACACCACCCCTGGCTTGCAAGGTGCACCAGCGAGCCTTTCTTCACTGGCTTCTGCACCGTCTGCTTGATGCGGCTCATCTTGTAGCCCCTGGGGACAGCGCTTTCTTTGGGCTGCCGCCACCAAAGTGAAGCGCTTGGACTTTATGAGGCTCCCTCCCTCCCTCCCTCCCCTCTCACCAGCGGCACTTCTTCCGGTTGTCCCGATGAAGACAAGTTTGTGGATCCTCAACCTACCTCTTCCAATGTCCACAATCAGTTCTTTAGTTTTAATGACGTTGAGAGCAAGGTTGTTGTACTGACACTATTGAGTCAGTCGGTCGATTTCCCTCCAATATCCTGACTCATCATCATCTGTAATTTATCCAACAACGGTGGTGTCGTCAGTGAATTTGATGATGGAGTTGGAACTGTGCCGTGACTATAGAGCGAGTAGAGCAGGGGTCTGAGCAGGCAGCCTTACGCTGCTCCTGTGCTGATGGTTATCAAGTAGGAAGCACTGTTGCCAATCCGTACAGATTGTGGTCGGTAGATGAGGAAGTCGAGAATTTCGTTGTAGAGGGATGTACAGAGACCCAGTTCCATGTGCTTGGTAATATTCCTGTTACCCTGGGGGGGGGGGGGGGGGGGGGGGGGGGGGGGGTGGTGAATGCTGAGTGTAGTTTATGTACAACAGCTTGACGTGTGTGTTTCAATTGTCCAAGTGGTGCAGGGTAAAGTGGAGAGCCAGTGAGACTGCATCCACCGTTGACCTGTTGTGGTGGTAAGCAAATGGTAGTGTAATTGTATGCTTACTTTGTAAAGAACGGCAAGCATCGTGTGTGAAATTGATGAGTTTTGTTTAAGAACTTTATTTGAAAACATTGATGGAGAGGAAATAAGGAGAACAAGGTGAAGAATAATTTGAGTATCATCCATCCCCTCCCCCCCCCCCCCCCCCCCCCCCACCCCCGGACAGGAATATGAGCAAAACGCATGCAAATGGGACTAGCATATGGAGATAGGCCTGAGGGCCCGTTTCCAAACTATAAACTGTTTTTTCGCTCACATTCATGATTTTTATTTGGTTCATGTGTTCCAGTGACAGCACCAGCATTTTTTGTCTATCCAAACTACTCCCAAAGTGGTAGTTGGTAGCAAGCTGCCTTCTTGAATCATTAGTACATCTCAGGATCGCCCACAATGTGGCTGGAACAAGCTCCAGCATGGCGAAGGAACACCAATTTTCTTCCATGTGAGGCTGGAGGGGGAATTCTGCAGGTAGTGATGTTCCCTGCTCTTCCCTCTCCTCTTTCGTACAGGTGATCATGGGTTTGGGAGATGCCAGAGGAATAAGCACCAAAGGAGAAGTAAACAATGGATGTGTACAAGGGGAAGGAGTTTTCACTGGAGTGGCAGAGGTTGAGGGGAGACTTGAAACTTTAGACATAGCATGGAAAGAGGCCCTTCGGCACACCGAGTTTGCGTGGACCAGTGATCACCCCCGTACACTAGCACTATCCTGCACACTTGGGACAATTAACCATTTATAGAAGCCAATTAACCTACAAACCTGTACATCTTCAGAGTGTCGCTGGAAACCAGAGCACCCGGAGAAAACCCACATGGTCACAGGGAGAATGTACAAACTCCGTACAGACAGCACCCGTAGTCAGGAACGAACCTGGGTCTTTACCGCTGCGCGATTGTGCCCCCTCCCCCTCCCCCCCCCGATAGAAGTTCATAAAATTATGAGCGGAACAAATAGGGTAGACAATCAGAACCGCTTTCCCCGGTGTAAAAATGTCATAGACTAGAGGGAAGGGGATTAAGGTCAGAGGAGGAATGTTTAAAAAGATGTGCGGGGCAAGTTTTCTTTTAACAGAAGGTGGCAGGTGTCTGAAATGCAATGCTGATGCAGTGGTGGCCGATTATGGTGACCGAATGGTGGCCGATTAGGAAAAGGGGAGATGCAACGAGACCTGGGTGTCATGGTACACCAGTCATTGAAAGCAGGCATGCAGGTGCAGCAGGCAGTGAAAAAAGCAAATGGTATGTTAGCATTCATAGCAAAAGGATTTGAGTATAGGAGCAGGGAGGTTCTACTGCAGCTGTACAGGGTCTTAGTGAGACCACACCTGGAGTATTGCGTACAGTTTTGGTCCCCTAATCTGAGGAAGGACATTCTTGCCATAGAGGGAGTACAGAGAAGGTTCACCAGACTGATTCCTGGGATGTCAGGACTTTCATATGAAGAAAGACTGGATAGACTCGGCTTGTACTCGCTAGAATTTAGAAGATTGTGGGGGGAATCTCATAGAAACTTACAAAATTCTTAAGGGGTTGGACAGGCTAGATGCAGGAAGATTGTTCCAGAACAAGAGGTCACAGTTTAAAGATAAAGGGGAAATCTTTGAGGACTGAGATGAGAAAAACATTTTTTACACAGAGAGTGGTGAATCTCTGGAATTCTCTGCCACAGAATGTAGTTGAGGCCAGTTCATTGGCTATATTTAAGAGGGAGTTAGATGTGGCCCTTGTGGCTAAAGGAATCAGGGGGTATGGAGCGAAAGCAAGTACAGGATACTGAGTTGGATGATCAGCCATGATCATATTGAATGGCGGTGCAGGCTCGAAGGGCCGAATGGCCTACTCCTGCACCTATTTTCTATGTTTCTACGTTTCTATGTGATGGAGGCAGATATATTAGTGGTTTTAAGAAGCTTTTAGACAGGCACATGGACATGCAGGGAAAGGATCATGTATTGGCAGATGTGATTAATTTAACTTGCCATCGTGTTCGGCACAGATATCATGTATACCATCGTCCAGTGACCGTGTGGGTTTCCTCCGGGTGCTCCAGTTTCCCACCACACCCCAAAGACATAAAGGTTTTGAAGGTTAATTATGTAGGTTAAAATTGTCTCCAGCGTGTGTAGGTTAGTGTGCAGGGTGATCGCAAGTCAGCACAGACTCGGTGGGCCGAAGTGTTGGGGTCATTGGACACCCTATTGTCCAATTTAAAAAGTCACTGTCTCAACGTTTAAATCATAAATATCAGCATTAATGTTGGCTTTTTCAGAAGAACCATTTCAAAACTTGCACATGAAATGTTGCAAAGGGAAAATGAAGGTGCCGATAGAACACAAGCATTTTACTATGTGGGAGTTTTTGAAACTGTTAGCTGAAACCCCAGTAGAATACTATTAATATTTACTTTGCAAACCACAAATTACTAGTGCTCAGACCACAATATGCAAATATAATCCACAGATTGCCTACTTCTCTTACCTCAGCCTCCTACTGTTGTAGAAAGTCAGCTAAGGGCTTATTTTTCTTCTCTATTAGTTTGCGCAATTCAATGATCTCATCTGCAGATCAAGAGAAGACGACCCAAATTTGCTGGCTTTAGATAAACTGCTGGCAGGAAACAGAGCTCCAAACATTCAACAAAATGCAACACACACCAGTTATTTCATTCTGCTGTTAAAGAGGCTTTTGGATAGGCACATGCATTGGCAAGGGGTGGAAGGAAACAGGTTATGTGTAGGCAGGTAAGAGTTGGTCTTGGCATTATTTTCAGCACAGACATTATGGCCTAAAGGGCCTGTTCCTGTGCTGTACTTTTCTATATTTATGTTCTAAAATGTAGACTGTTCCATTACACTTGCCAATTGGGGATCGGGGGTATGGAAATACTCTTTTGGGACTGTTTGTACGAAAAAGGATTTCACTGTGTTAGCACTTTGCACATGTGACTATAAAAGCACCGTTGAACATCAAATGGAGCATATCCAGTTTTTTAGAAACCAAACATATACTTCAATAAACTAGAATATAAACTATTTCTCGGAGCTCTGCGACCGGTTCCTTTGGTCCGATCTCTCGGAACAGATAGTTAAGGCGAACGACGGAATTACAAAGTTTACTCAAAGAAAAAAAAATTGCCTCAAAATTTGCATATGTAACAAAAAAAAACAGGGCCCTTTGATCCAACTCATCCATGCCCTGCCTATGGCAAACCCATATGCCCGCATTAAACCCCTCTGCCTTTACTCCTTTGCTTTCTAAGAATCTATCCAAATGTCTTTTAAGCATTATAATTGCATCCACTTCCATCTCTTCCTCTGGCAGCTGCATCTCACACACTAGGGACAACTCAGTGCATGGGATAGATCCAGCACCTGGGGGAAACCCACACAGCCACAGGGAACCTCGTGGAACCACAGGAAACTGTGAACTTAGGTCTCTGGCGCTGTACGGTAGCAATGTAGTCCAAAGGTATTGTGTATTTTGTGTCCTTTATTGTTTATTGTGCAGTGCATGTTTATTAGCTGTTTTTCCAATAGTACTGTACATATTAATCTCTTTATTCAGTTATAGCAGACAACTAGTAATAACAGGCACAATCTACCCCTGTGTGGTCCATTATAGCGAGGGTTTACAGTATTTTGCCCGTTGACCCACTCATCCATGCCTACCATGACGCCTGCCTTTGCCAAACCCATTTGCATGCATTAAACAGTATGCCTTTACTCCTCTCCTATCCAAGATCTATCCAAATGTCTTTAAGCATTATAATTGCACCCGCCTCCACCTCTTCTTCTGGCAGCTTGTTCTTTATAACCATCACCCTCTGTGAAAAAGTTGCCCTTTTTAAATCTTCCGCCTCTCACTTTAAATCTATTCCCCCCAGTTTTGGATTACTTTATAATAAATGTCAAGAGTCAAGAGTGTTCTTTTGTTCCGAAACAGAACAATAAAATTCTTAAGGGCCGGTCCCACCAGCATGCGCCTACATGCTGCAAGCGCGACCTAACGTGGTCGCTTGGGCCGTACGGCCTCGCGGGGCCGGTCCCACTTTGATCGCCAGAGCCGTATGGAGTTGTGCGGAGCTGGTCCCGACATCGCGCAGGGCTCCAAAAAACTGACAGTGTTCAAAAATTCCACGCGGCAACGGCCTGCCGGCCCGCAGCCACCACGACGCCGTACGCACCGCCTCGACGGGCATACGCAGCATCTCGACGCAGCATCTAGACGCCGGACGTCACGCGCGAACTTCCCGCAGACTTCGCTCGAACTTCACGTCACTCGACCTCCGCGCGGCCCCCGCTTCCGGTTTGGTCGCGCTGGCCGCATGCAGTCGCATGCTGGTGGGACCGGCCCTGCACGGAGATCACTCGACCTCCGCGCGTTCCCCGCTTCCGGTTTGGTCGCGCTTGCCACATGCAGTCGCATGCTGGTGGGACCGGCCCTGTACGGGGATCACTCGACCTCCGCGCGGTCCCCGCTTCCGGTTTGGTCGCGCTTGCCGCATGCAGTCGCATGCTGGTGGGACCGGCCCTGTACGGGGATCACTCGACTTCCGCGCGGTCCCCGCTTCCGGTTTGGTCGCGCTTGCCGCATGCAGTCGCATGCTCGTGGGACAGGCCCTTTAGTTGCAGCACCTCAACAGATTTGTAAACACACTACTCAATAGAAACATAGAAAATAGGTGCAGGAGTAGGCCATTTGGCCCTTTGAGCCTGCACCGCCATTCAATATGATCATAATATGATCAGATAATAGATAATCTAATAAACATACAAAAAAAAGCTCAATAAATTTTTTAAAAAGCAATATGGTGCAAAAACAAAGCAATGGCCATAGTTCCCATCCACCCTATAAATTAGGATCAGACAGGAAGGTAATTAAATAGGGCAAAACACAAATTGCTGGAGAAATTCAGCGGGTCAGGCAGCCTCTCTGCAGGGAATGCACAGACGATAATTCGGGTCAGGACCAGTCAGTCTTCAGTCAAATGCTGCCTGACCTGAGTTTTTTCAGCCCTTTGTAGACAGATCAAGATTTCAGCATCTGCAGTTCCTTGTGTCTCCAATTAAATAGAGCAGTCTGCGTCACTAAATAGGTAACCAACATTTCAATAGGATAGGAGCAATAACTACATTAGTGCCATTTTAAGGTATGACTGAACTTAGAAACAACAGCAACAATGAACACTCATCGAAAGCAGGAAGGCAGTGGAAATCTTAGAACAGTGGGAAATCTGTAACAATGCTGAGAACTACCTGCTGTACTTTGCATCTTTCCTTTTGAACTTGAGGTTGACGATCGCATTTTGGTCATAAGGTCATTAAGTGATAGGAGCAGAATTACGCCATTTGGCCCATCAAGTCTACTCCACCATTCAATTATGGCTGGTACACAAAAATGCTGGAAAAACTCAGCGGGTGCAGCAGCATCTATGGAGCGAAGGAAATAGGCAACGTTTCAGGCCGAAACCCTTCTTCAGATTAAGGCTGATCTATCTCTCCCTCCTTACCTCATTCTCCTGCCTTCTCCCCAT
The DNA here is from genome assembly GCF_010909765.2 of Amblyraja radiata. Lineage (NCBI taxonomy): Eukaryota > Metazoa > Chordata > Chondrichthyes > Rajiformes > Rajidae > Amblyraja > Amblyraja radiata. The sequence continues at coordinate 24,287,155 of NC_045957.1, read as the reverse complement.
AACCCATGACATTTGATGTTGAAGGGGTCAAGAATCAAGTCAAGAGTCAAGAGAGTTTATTGTCATGTGTCCCAGATAGGACAATGAAATTCTTGCTTTGCTTCAGCACAACAGAATATAGTAGGCATGAATACAGAACATATCAGTGTGTCCATGTACCATTATATAAATATATACACACATCAATTAATAAGCAGATAAAGTGCAAATAAACAGATAATGGTCTATTAGATCTATTTCTGCCTTAAAAATATCTATTGACTTGGCCCCCGCAGCCTTCTGTGTCATTTACGTATAGAGACACAGTGGCGCAGCAGTAGAGTTGCAGCCTGACAGCGCCAGAGTCCCAGGTCCGATCCCGACTACGGGTGTTGTCTGTACACAGTTTGCAGGTTTTCCCTGTAACAGAGTGGGCTTTCTCCGGGTGCTCCAGTTTCCACCCCCATTCCAAAGACGTGCAGGATTGTTGGGTAATTGGCTTCTGTAAATTGTCCTTAGCGTGTAGAACTTGTGTGTGCGTGATCGCTGGTTGGCACGGACTCAGTGGGCAGAAGGGTCTGTTTCCATGCTGTATCTCTAAACAGTTTAGAGATACAGCATATATCCGATCTCTTTGGATGACATGCAAAGCAAAGCTTTTAACTGTAAAAGTACATAAAAACAGTGCAGCACAAGAACAAGGCCTTTGGTCCACATGTCTGTGCCAAACATGATGCCAAGACCAACTCTTATCTGCCTGCTTATGATCCATGCCCCTCCTGCACCTCCATGTGTCTATCTAAAAGTCTCTAAAAAGTCTCTCGATACACATGACAATAATAAACCTAAACCTAAAAGTCAGGCCACATTTTAATCTATTCCAGAAAGAATTCTAAAAACATTTGGCAGAATGCTCAATGATTTTTAGAAACGTGTGGAGGCACGAACATTGCAGCAGGAAAAACCTCCGACATGCTTGGCTTGGTTCAACTTAATGAAATTGTTACAGACTTCCAGCCAGTAATTAAACAGACTAACTCATCACCGTCCAGCTTCCAGCACCTGGAATATCTAACAAAAGTCAGACAACCCGTTAATATTGGTACAACATTTCAAGCTTTAACTAGTCACAGGACCTTTCTTTGCAGGTCATCGAGCATACAGCACACAGATCCTTCAGCCCAACTCGTCCATGCTGACCATGATGCCACATCTAAGCTAGTCCCATTTGCCTGCAATTTGGCCAATGTCTCTCAAAACCTTTCCCATTCAAGTCACAAGGCAAGAGGAACCAACCACCATTCCCATACCCTCATTCTCACGTTTTAAATAACATACTCTCTCTCTTTCTTGTGCCACCCCACCCCACACTGGTGTATACCCACTAACCCACCCACCTCTCCCGTTCCACCCATACCCTCCGCTTTACTTTCACTCCTCTTCTCCTTATCTGACATCCCGTTGTCTCCCTTTCATCTCGAAACTGTCACCCACTCCACCCACCTGCTAATAAACTCTCCTCCTCCCTTCTGTCCACTTATCACTTACCAGACGTTGTCCCGTTCCCACCAATCTTTTCGGTCCCGACCCAAAAGCAGATTCCCTGACCAAAGGCTCTCCTGTCTAATCCCTCCACAGATGCTGCCCGACTCGCTGAGTTACTCCAGCACTTTGCGTTTTGCTCGAGATTCCCACGCCAGCAATTCCTTGCGACTCCCATACTTTGTACCTCATCCTAACAGACAGCCCCATCTCCTTCGTAGAGGACAGACATTTCACACTTCAAGTTGCAGCCATTTGGGGGTTATCTCATTGAAACATCGAATAGTGAAAGGCATGGATAGAGTGGATGCAGAGAGGATGTTTCCACTAGTGGTGAGTCTAGGACTAGAGGGCACAGCCTCAGAATAAAAGAACGTACCTTTAGATAGGAGAGGAGGAGGAATTTCTTTAACCAGAGGGTGGCAAATCCGGTATTCATTGCCATAGACAGCTATGGAGCCCAAGCCATTGGGTATTTTAAAACGGAGATGGATAGGTTCTTGATTAGTAAGGATTTCAAAAGTTATGGGGAGAAGGCAAGAGAATGGGGTTGAGAGGGAAAAATAGATCAGCCATGATCAAATCGCAGAGCACGCTCGATGGGCCAAATGGCCTCAATTTGCTATGTCTTACAAACTTATGTGAAGCGTCAGAGTAAAGACCGTACAACTAACCTTCACCACTACAATTTCCAGCAGTCACTTTTAGATATCAATTAGCAAATCAAAAAAGAATTTGAAATTATAGAGCAACTTTCACACCTTACAAGATATCCCAAGGTATACACAGCCAAGATCATACGAGGTAAACTCAGCAGGGCATCTATGCACATCAAGGTGTCAGAGCAAAGCAAGAAATAGCCAAATAATCTATTTTCGGAAGACGCAAAGTGGGATAAATTGCACCCAAGGCATAAGCAGCCCAGGCAGCCCAGGGGTCGTCCCCCCCCGTTCCTCTAGAACATGCCTGTGAGATATTTTACATGGCGGGAAGAAGGGCTCAGTTAAACATGGTCATGGGAGTAAACAGCACAGAAACAGGCCCCACAACCCACTTACCCATGCCCCATCTACTCTAGTACCACCTGCCTGTGTTTGGCCCATATCCTTCCAAACCATTCCTACCAATGTCAACCAAAAGAAAGCAGCTTTTATCCTGCCTTCTTACTCAGTATTGTGCTGACAAAATTGGAACCCGTTTGTTTGGAATCAAAGTTTTTTCTTACCTCCGGTTCCCTTCCCTCTTTCAGCCTCGACTTGAAACTTCACCCGTTCTTTTTCTCCAGAGATGCGGCCGCACCCGCTGAGTTACTCGCACGTGAGTTTCCATTCCCTCCTTGCCAAGACACCAACCAAAGCATTGTGATCACTGCCCACGCTGAGCAGGCTATTCATCACAGGCCAGAAAGCTCCTTTCAGTTTTGTTCAAACAGGTGATAAACGATTTGATGCACAAGCTAGCTTAAAGAATGGTGTGCTTCAATGAAAGGTCAAGATAGAGTGGATGTGGTGAGGATGTTTCCAGTCGAGTCAAAGAGTCCTAGAGTCATACAGCATGGAAACAGGCCCTTTGGCACAACTTGCCCACACTGACCAACATGTCCCATCTACATGTCCCACCAGCCTACGTTTGGCTCACATCCCTCCAAACCTATCCTAATGTACCTAATTGTTTCTTCAACATTGCAATAGTTGCTGCCTCAATTACCTGCACTTCGATCCACCCTTTCTGTGAAAAAGATACCCCTCAGATTCCAATTAAATCTTTCCCCTTCACCTTTAACCTAAGGTTCTCGGTTCCACAATTCTGGGCAAGAAACTCTGTGTGTCTATTCCTCTCATGATATTATAGTCAGTAGGGGGAGAGTCTAGGACCAGAAGACACAGCCTCAGAATAAAAGGCATGCCTTTCGATTGGAGATGGGAGGAGGAATTTCTTTAGCCAGAGGATGGTGAATCTGTGGAATTCATCACCACAGACGGAGTGGAGGCCAAGTCATTGGGTATTTGTAAAGTATTGATGAGTAAGGGTGTCAAAGGTCAATGAGAGAAGGAGAATGGGGTTGAGCAGAAAAAATAGATCAGCCATGATAGAATGGTGGAGATGACGCAATGGGCCAAATGGCCCCACCTGCCCATGAATGGTCCCAAAAGGACTGCAATGCCTCGCCACTCATTTACTAGACCACTACGTGGTATAAAGTTCACGAATACTTACGGACATGACTTTAGTTTAGTTTAGAGATACAGCGTGGAAACAGGCCCTGCGGCCCACCGAGTCGCCGCCGACCAGTGATCCCTGTACACAGCACTATCCTACACACTGGGAACAATTTACAATCTTTGCAAAAGCCAATCAATCTACAAACCTGAACATCTTTGTAGTGTGGAAGGAAACCAGAGTACCAAGGGAAAACCCACGCGGGCATGGGAAAACTGTACAAATTCTGTACAGATAGCAACTGCCGTCAGGATTGAAACTGGGTCTGGCACTGTAAGTCAGCAACTCTACCACTGAACCACCATACTGTCTATCTTGGTTAGATATTAAATGCAATCGTTCTGAAATGAAAACGAAAATTACCAATGTACCCTTTTCTATCTGGTGCTTCACTTTACTGAGTGCTTTTGATACAATTAGGGGCAGCTTATGAAAGAGGGAGAGAGAGATGCACAAATGACGGATTATGAAAGGATGAGAGAGAGAGAGAGAGAGAGAGAGAGAGAGAGAGAGAGAGAGAGAGAGAGAGAGAGAGAGAGAGAGAGAGAGAGAGAGAGAAACGTGTGGTAGGGTCACAATACCACAAAATACTTACACTTTAAGTGGCAGTCGAAACCACAGCTAAATTAAATTAATGTAGTTGTGCTCTAGTCCATAAACAGAAAGTGCTTCTGGTTTTCCATTTCTGCCCAGATGCTGGAACCCTGAAGTAAGAGCAGAATGTGCCCAAAATGTTCAGCATGTTAGGTTACATCTGTGGTGAGTGTTAAATGGGTCACCCTAACATTTGCACCAGAAATAGCAAATGTTAAGAGATGGACCTTCCCCCTCAAGCATCTCCTGCCCCGTTTGTGGCAGAATTAGTAGGTTTAAAACAAGTTTATTTTCGATCCAGAGGGATCTGCGAAACAGCAGAATAATTTCCGCTATCTGAAATCTCACAAAAGGGGCACAGGTGATGATATTCCATCTTTGTTTCTTTATTTACTCTCAAACTGGCTCATTCCCATTTGCTCATGACCAGAGACACAAGGAACTGCAGATGCTTCAATCGTGAGCAAAACACAAATACTGGAAGAATAGCGGTCAGGCAGCATAGAGTCATGCAGCTTGGAAACACACCCTTTGGCCCAACTTGCCCACGCCGACCAAGATGCCCCATTTACACTAGTCCCACCTGCCTGCGTTTTGCCCACAACCTTTTAGTCCTACCTTATCCACGTACAGGTGCACAACCTTTTATCCGAAAGCCTTGGGACCAGACACTTTTCGTAATTCAGAATTTGTCGGTCTTCGGAATGGAAATTTTTTAGCGTAGATTTTAATGGCTGGCTCAGTGGTAGAGTGCTTGGCTCATATCCGCAAGGTCGCGAGTTTGCGCCTTGATCCCGGCAGTTACTCGGTCACGAGTTTGCGTCTTCAATGTAGTTTTTTCTAGCAGGATAAATGTCTGTATGAAATGCAGTGTAGGAGAGGTGTACTGACTGTGTGGGCAGAACTTTGGAAGTGATTGCCCACCAGTCTAAAAAGCTGCTGTGTCTCCCTGTTCCTGGGATAGCAGGGGGCGATCAAACAGCACAATACCCCCCTCCCCCTCCAACTCCAGAGGAATCCGCTCCCCGATGGGCCGCTACGCGACAAGTGGCAGTTTGCCCACAACCCGAGCTGCGCCCCCTCATCCGCCACCCCAAGAACAAGACGTACCTTGCACACCATCAGCTTCTGCCCCTACGTGTTCCTCTGGAGTTGGAGCGGGGCTGGGCTGGAGTTGCTGCTGGCTGTGGGTCTCTGGGATCTCCGTGCTTGCAGTGGGCCTGGGGGTCGGTGTCCCGTTGGGCCTGACGTCTCCGGCCACCCCCCTGGACTGGAGCTGAGACTGTGAACTGTACCGCCCTTGCCCCCTCCCTCTGCAACTGCAAACAACCCCACTCTCCTGCAAGGGCGGTACAGTTCCCGGAGGATGGCAGGTGGCCGGAGACGTCAGGACCAACAGGAACCCGCTCCCCGATGGGCCCCGCTCCCCGACGCCCCGAGCTGCGCCCCGTCATCCGCAACCCAGGTCCCTCTGTAGTTGGAGCGGGGCTGGGCTGCTGTTGGCTGTGGGTCTCTGGGATCTCCGTGCTTGCAGTGGGCCTGGGGGTCGGTGTCCCGATGAGGGGGCGCAGCTCGGGGAACGGCTTCTGGTGGTCCTGACGTCTCCGGCCAGTTTGCAGTTTTCCTCTGGAGTTGGAACGGGGCTGGGCTGCTGCTGGCTGTGGGTCTCTGGGATCTCTGTGCTTGCAGTGGGCCTGGGGGTCGGTGTCCCGTTGGTCCTGACGTCTCCGGTGACTGGCACGGTCCTGCTCAAAGATCGTATAGCGGAGCTATAAGATCTTTGGTCCTGCTGGCATCGCCGACTTGAAGACAGTGCAAAGCCCCCGCGCCGGTGCAATGAGCGGGGAGCTGGAGAGGGGAGGGAAGGGGTCACACACATGGCCGGGAAGCAGAGGGGTGTAGGTGGGGTGATACTGAAGCGAGCGACTATCTGCTGCTGCCTGCCCCGCTGAGTTAAAAAGTTCCCACGCAAGACTCACGAAACACTGTGTATCGTGAGTCTACCGTGGGAACTTTTTAACTCAGCGGGCAGGCAGCAGCATATTGTCAATTATTAACCCTCCCGCGCAATATACCCTCACCTTCTCTTTTATGAATGGGGATTTAGTTCCCCTATCTTCGAGGACCGACCGGAGGTTCCGCTGTCACCTCTGCGGGCCGCCCTCGGTGAACGTTTTCAAGGACCTTTCTTCAAGGACCGAAAAAAATGGCCGCTATTCGGAGGTTTTCGTTATTTGGATCTTCGGATAAAAGGTTGTGCACCTGTACCTGTCCAAATGGTTTTTGAACCTGACTCAACTACCTCCTCTGGCAGCTCATTCCATATGCCCACCACTCTTTGGTGATACAGGAGACGACAGGTGATTGGCAGTAGATGACAATGGGTGGAGTAAGTGACAAAGGCAAGAGATGAAAAGTAGACACAGGGGTGTCAGACAAGGAGAGAAGAGTGAAATGTAAAGCCAGAGGACGGGATATAGGTTGAAGCAGATGGGGTAGTGGGAGGAAGGGGCAGGATGGTGGAAGAAATGGATTTGTGCCAGGGTGAGGTGTTGGAAAGACAGGAGAAGGGCATGTTACTTAAAATTGGAGTTTAACCGTTTAAGAATAAGGGGCCATAGTTTAAGAATAAGGGGCAAGGCATTTAGAATGGAGATGAGGAAACACTTTTTCACACAGAGAGTTGTGAGTCTGTAGAATTCTCTGCCTCAGAGGGCGGTGGAGGCAGGTTCTCTGGATACTTTCAAGAGAGTGCTTGATAGGGCTCTTAAAAATAGCAGAGTCAGGGGATATGGGGAGAAGGCAGGAACGGGGTACTGATTGTGGATGATCTGCCATGATCACATTGATTGGCGGTGCTTGCTCGAAGGGCCAAATGACCTACTCCTGCACCCATTGTCTATTTGTGTCAATTTAGCTAAAATTCAACACCGAGAACTGGGGAGAGGTTTAGTTTTCGTCACTCGCAGCAGGTGGAATGCTTGCTACACCAGCGTTTAGTGGCCACCTGTAACCTCACTTGACAAATCTATTACTATTTCTCGGGTATAGTGGGAGAGTGACACAGCATAGAGTTGCTGCCTTACAGGGCCAGAGACCCGGGTGCTATCTGTGTAGAGTTTGCAAGTTCTCCCTGTGACTGCATGGGTTTTCTCTGCGTGCACCAGTTTCTTCCCACACTCCAAAGACATACAGGTTTGTAGGTTAATTGGCTTCTGTAAATTGTCCCTAGTGTGTAGGATAGAACTAGTGTACAGGTGATCAACAGTCAGCATTAACATGGAGGGGTCAAAGGGCCTGTTTCCACGCTGTATGTCTAAACTAAAGGGCAGCTGTGTGTCAAGCATTTGAATGTAGGCGTGGAGTTGTATTTAGGCCAGGTAAGAACTGCAGATTTTGTTTCCCAGTGGACAGTAACTCAACAGATGTTTATTTGCCAATTCAGTCGTTTCAGTAACCAATGTTGAAAAGGTTGACGTTTAGTTTAGAGATACGGCTTGGAAACATGCCCTTTGGCCCACCGGGTCCACGCCGACCTTCGACCACCCGTTCGCACTAGTTCTAGTTCAGACTGTTATCCTAGTTTTGCATTCTACACACAAGGGGCAATTTACAGAAACCAATAACTTACAAACTCGCACATCTTTGAGTTGTGAGAGAAAATCAGAGCACCTGGAGAAACCCCACGTGGTTACAGGGAGAATGGACAAAACTCCACACACAAACAGCTCCTGTAGTCAGGATCAAACCCGGGATCCTGGCGCTGTGACGTAGCAGCTCTATCGCTGCGCCACCCTGTTCACCAGACCTGGAATATCTAATGAAGTGCCATCCCTGCCACAGGGAGTCAGCTCAGCTATCCTGACAGCAGTCTACATCCCATCCATGTGGATGTGAAGCAAGCACTGGATGAACTGCACAACACCACCAATTGCCTGGAAACAAAATCTTGTGCATCATAACCGGGAATTCAACCAGGGCAACCTCAACAGTGTACGACAAATAAGCTAGTGGTAAAGCTGCTGCCTCTCAGAGCTGGAACCCCGATCCTGACCGCTGTTGCCGTCTGTGCGTACTTTGCACATACTCCTGTTGCTTTCCTCCGGGTGCTCGGGTTTCCTCCCACATCCAAAGGTGTGGGTTTGTCGATTAATTGGCCTCTGTAAATTGTCTCGTGAGTAGAAACAAGGAACTGCAGGGGCTGGTTTACAAAGAAAAGACACAAAGTGCTGGAGTAACTCAACGAGTCAGACAGCACTTTCGATGAGCTAGGGGAAAAATTTAAATGATAATCTCTTAGTTTTCATGTTTAGTTAGGACATGGAACTGGACAGCACAATAGGCCCTACAGCCCTCAATGACCGTGATGCCAACATAAACTAATTCCTTCTCTCCACACATGATCCATATTGCTCCATTCCCTGCGTATTCATTGTGTCTAAGAGACATTTAGGTAAACACACTATTGTATCTGAAAATACATTCTTCAAGGAATAATTTAGTGGATATTCTGCAATATTTATTTACAAGAATCTGTTGATTCTTCAATTTCCGAGAAGTAAATATCACCAGCAACTTGTCCTGGGCCAACCACATTGAAGCAATGGCCAAGAAAGCACACCAATGCCTCTACTTCCTTAGAAGGCTTAGGAAATTCAACATGTCCCCAATAACTCTCACCAACTTCTACAGATGGGCCATAGAAAACATTTTATCGGGATGCATCACAGCCAGGTTTGGGAACAGCTCCAAGACCGCAAATTGCACAGAATTGTGGACGCAGGCCAGACTATCATACCAACCAGCCTTCGTTCCACTGACTCCATCTACACTTCATGCTGCCTCCCCTCTCACACCACGCACGGGTCACAGAAGTTTGGAAAGGCATACCTCCAGATTCAGGGACAGTTTCAGGCAACTGAACCTTCCTATCACCAACTGGTGAGCTGTCCCAAGCTACCATCTACCTCATTAGAGAATCTCAGACTATCTTTAATTCCCTTTATCCTGTGTCTGTACAATGTAATCATGTATTGTCTTTCCACTGAATAGCACGCAACAAAAAAGCTTTCCACTTCATCTTGGTGCATGTGACAATAATAAACGAAACAACTCTATTGCAATGTCCAAATGCACGCTATATATGGCATGAAATACGTACTGCACATTATTTGCCAACATTCTTTAAATCTCAAGTGCAAGCCAGGTGTGGATATCAATGTAGCCAAACTGATACAAAACACAAAAAAACTGAAATAGCCATAAAACATCCAGGCTAGCAAGAAGTTAATCAACCCATTAAATTACTTTCAGATGTCAGCAAGTCTACCAACTAACATGGGAAGGAAGTTTGTTCTTAACCCGAGCAGTTATCCTTCTCTTAGAGATAATGCACTCATAAGATTACACTACCCATTAGACTAATAATACTTTCCAAAAAAAAACACATCATTTTAAATGGTCGATCTTTCTGATCTTTTAAAATGTCTATGAATGGCAAAAAAAGTTTTAATAACATGCACTTTCACAAAAAAGTCTATGAAGTTTGTTGTTTCCAACTGTGGAGATGAGGCTTGGATTGGGTAGTGCAGTCAAATGGATAAGAGCAAAGAGTTAACATTCTCCCCACCCACCCCTCCCTCCCTCCCTCAAACACACCAACAATTGCCAAAGCAAATGCCAACCAGAATCCTAGCCAACAGCTCTACTTGAGAAGACAAAGTGTTGCAGTAACTGCGGATTAGGCAACGTCTCTGGAGAACATTGATTGGTGACGTTTCAGGCCGGGACCATCCTTCATACTGCTTGTGGTGGGGTGGAGAGAGTGAGCTGGATACAGGTGGATACAGGCAATGGTGATTTTTGATGGGTAGCTGGATGGGCAAAGGTTAAAGATGGAGACAAAAAATGTCAGATAAGGATAGAAGAGGTGAGAATTGTGAAGCCAGAGGAAGGAATATCGGTGGAAGGGGACAGGGGAAGGGGAAAATTGGGTGAGAATCCAGAGGGGACACAGGGTAGCGAGCAGGGTGGGGGTTGATAGTAGGTTCATTACCTGAGATTGGGCAATTCAAATGTTCATAGCCAGGAGTTTCAAGATAAATGGCAGCTCTTGATTTTGAGGCTTACATCTTCTTCTTCTTCTTCTTCTTCTTTCATGTGGTGTGCACAGCCTAAAGTTGTTGGACAACTTGTTCTATTTGATGTTCCGTTTGTGCACGTCGAGTTGATTGCATTAGTCAAAACAGGGCGGACCACGTGAAGGTTGCAATCTTCCACCCCAGGCTTACATTTCACTCTGCTTAATCCACAGTGCGCCATCCAATGAGCAGAACTTTACAAAAAATAATTTAGCAGGTCTCCCAGCATCTCTGGAGAACATGGATAGGTGATGCTTTGGGTCAGGGTCCTTCTTCAGACTCATTGGTGGGTGGGGGAATGAAAGATGCGAGAGAAGGGGTAGGACAAAGCCCTTTGACCCAACCTGCCGACGCCAACCAAGATGCCCCATCTATACTTATCCCACCTGCCCTTGTTTGGTCCATATCCCTCTAAACCGTTCCGATTCATGCACCAGTCAAAATGTATCTGCATCAATTACCTCCTCTAGACCTCCTCTGTGAGCTTGTTCCATATATCCACCACTCTCTGCGAAATCTTTGTCCTTCAGGCTCTGATAAAAAAAATTCTCCTCTCACCATAAACCCAAGTCCTTTGGTTCTTGATTCCCCTTCCCTGGGTAAAAAAACAGTGCATCCACCCTATCCATTCCACTCATGACCTTACACATCTCTATAAGATCACCCTTCATCCTCCTGCACTCCAAGGAATAAAGTCCAAGCCTGCCCACCACTCCCTGTAGCTCAGGCTCTCAAATCTTGGCAAAATCCCCATAACGTTTCTTGGCAATGCATCATCAAAACAGCCTTTAAGCCAAAGCATTCATGCAAAATGGGGATGGGGTGAAGAGATCAGCAGAATTGGGAAGTGCTGTAAAGTATCAAAATTACAAGAAATTGCAGAGAATCGTGGAAGCAGCCCAGACCATCACACAAACAAACCTCCCTTCCATTGAGTCAATTTACATTTTACACCGCCATGACAAGATTGCTTGCATAATCAAAGACCAGTTTCACCCCTCACCCAACAGGCAAGAGCTCCAGAAGTGTGAAAACATATTCTGCCAGGTTCAGGGACAATTTCTTCCCAGCTGTTATCAGGCAACTGAATCATCCTCTCACCAGCTGGAGTGTGGCCATGACCTCCCATCTACCTCATTGGAGACATTGGACTATCTTCAATCGGATTTTACTGGACTTTTTGCAATAAACATTATTCCCTTTATCCTGTATCTGTACACTGTGGACAGTTCAGTTGTAATCATGTATAGTTTTTCCACTGATTGGTTAGCACACAACAAAAAGCTTTTCACTGTACCTTGGTACACGTGAACGGCTCGATTGTAATCGTGTATATTCTTTCTGCTGACTGGATAGTGTGCAACAAAAAGCTTTTCATTGTATCTTGGTACATGTGACAATGAACAACACTAAAATTAACACCTCCCAACTCTTTGGGTTTTTAATTAAAGCTGATATTGAATCACGTTACAATTTACACTGAGTCCACTTACTAGCTGGCACCTACTCAAACTGCATGACCAGCCAACAGTGGATAACCTTGGCATCTCCCCCACATAGACTACTCTGCAGAGGCTTGCAGTGGCTTTGCTGTGTGTAGTCAATAACCAACGGCAAGGTTACCTTCCCTCAGTGCAGGCACAGATTGCTTTCATCTGAACATCCTGTTCTTTGGAGAAGTTCAATGTCAGTCTCCTGGAGAGAGCTTGGGGGCAATGCAGGAATGGAAGAGGAGGGACTTGTTAACATTCTAAAATAAAAAGAGGCCAGGAATGCATCTTTGGCTCATTCCCTAAATGGAGATTCGTTGGTAGGTCACAAACATTGCACACTTTTCATAATAAACCCGAAGGCCTTTACATGGACTCACAGAGCACAGAAACAGGCCAGGCAGCATGCATTTGCCTGATCTTATGGTGTAGAAACAAGCGTTAAGAGGCATCCGGATGGCTACATGAAAGAGCAGGGCATAGAGATGTGGAATTAATGTCAGCAAGTGGGATTGGTGTAGAAACAAGGAACTGCAGGTGCTGCTTTACCATGGAAAGACACAAAGTCCTGCTGCAACTCAGCGTGTCAGGCAACATTTCTGGAGAACATGGCTAGGTGATGTTTTGGGTCGGGACCCTCATTCAGACACTGGATACCGGGGCCTACACTTTCAAATATACTAATGATAGGTAATAATCAAGTGGTCCAAGGCTCTTGGACCAAGGCACTCTACACCTTGACGATTCACATGCTGGTCTAAACCTTTACATGTTGCGAGAGTCTGCTTCCACTATCCCTTCAATATCCAAATCCAAACTCCTCTTTGGATATATTTTCCTCTTTCTCCTCAGACCCACTCGGAATATCCAAGGACCAAAGGATGCAGAATAAATGTAATGGGGCTTTTTTATTTTTAAAGAATGATTAGAATCTAGAAGGCACTGCCAGGAGAATAGTAGAACCAGTGTTGGCTCATGGAATTCAAAAAGGGTCTGCAGAACAATGAGCGGCGAGCAGAACACAAAGTGCTGGAGTAACTCAGCGGGTCAGGCAGCAGTTCTGGAGAGCATGGATAGGTGTGGTTTCGGGTCGGGACCCTTCCATAGGCAAGTCATCCCTAATGCTTTGCCTGTGTTCGCATTGAACAATGGGCTTGAGTTTCTCCTGCACCATAAATTCCAATGTAAACGTTATCATCCATACTCCCAGAAGAGGTAGAAGAGAATTTGAACAACTATGTCTGAGAAGCAGAATAATCTGCCCTCGGTGGTATACGGAGCATCCTGGCAAATATGTTTGTACATTCATCAGTTATTTAGAGCAGAATTAGGCCATTCAGCCCATTGAGCCTATTCCACCATTGAATCATGGCTGATCCATCTTTCCCTCTCGACCCCATTCTCCTGCCTTCTCCCCATTGTCCTTGGCACACTTCCTAAGCTAAAATCTGGCAATCTTGCCTTAAAATTACCCAATGACGGACTCCGCAGCCACCTGTGGCAATGAATTCCACAGATTTACCGCCTTCTAAAGAAATTCCCCCTCATCTCCTTTCTAAAGGTAATCTTTTTATTCTGAATGTGCAGATTCTGAAGAACACCAAACATTCACCTGGCGATGTCTGTATCATCTGTACTATGATGACAGTGAACAAATCCTCAACTAGGTTAAACCAAATCAGTATGTAGTAGGCCAACAGGCCTGGAATTTTAAAGAATGAGGAGTTAATAGCTTCAGTAACTTGCCAAGCTCAGGGATCAAATACATACATGGATTCGGCTCGACGGATCCATACTGATCTTTATGTTCCTTCACTTGATCTTATCTAATCCAATTAATTTGCCCTTTTAAACTGAGAGGCAATTTGATATAAATTAAATATTAACAAATTCTTATTATTTCAGCAATCATATTGAAATTACGGCCAAAAGAACACACCAACAACTCTACTTCCTCAGGAGACTGAGGAAATTTGGCACAATAGGAGCGATTTACAGATGGCCAATTTACCTACAAACCCACATCTTTGGGACATGGAAAGAAACGCACATGATCACACGGAGAATGTAGAAACTTCACACAGACAGCACCCGAGGTCAAGATCGAACCCGGGTCTCTGGTTCAATGGCTCTTTAGTATCCGAGGTACAGATAATTTATTTTGCATACAGTTCAATATAGTACATTACTATACATAAACACAATCTCAGATTAAGTACAAAGTGTATCGAATTAATCCGCTGAGACCATATACAAAAGTCACCAAATTTTGGTGCTGTAAGGCAGCAGCTCCACCAGCAGCCAAGTTCTGGATTGCCATTAAATAGTGGCATGGACAATGAAGTGCCAATGTGGTTTACTCAACGTTTGAAGATTTCAACAGATGGCAACAATTCAGATAACTTTTCTGTCTGCACCAGTTCCCAATAAACTCAGTCAATCTCTGCAGACCGAGCAGATGACTGTTCAGATTCAATTCAAATTAGGATCAGTCACAGCAAACATACTTTGAACAATTGTGTCATACAACAAAGTTGGGACAAAATAAAAACAGATGCATAAATGTATTAGCAACAATATCGAATTTCATGCTACTAAAGCTTGCCTGTCAAATTATCTTTATCCTCCTTCAGGTTCTGCAGGGTTTTACATAGGCAGAGATGATGTTTACATGGCATACAATTTACTTCTGATATTCATTATGATTACTTCATCTACTTTGCCGAGTCATTCTACAACAACTGAATTGATCACTTAAGAAAACTGGATCAAAAGAAAAATCGTGACCTGATTTACATCTGCCCAAAGGTTTCCTTGCACTCCTGAAAAGAGTCATAGTGTCACACAGCATGGAAATAGGCCCTTCTGCCCAGCTTGCCCCTGGCACCCCAACTATACTAGTTCCACCTGCCTGCATTGGGCCCATATCCCTCTAAACCTTTCATTTCCATGTACCTGTCCAAATGTATTTTAAATGTTATAGTACCGGCTTCAAATATCTCCTCTGTCAAGTCAAGTCAAGTTTATTCGTCACATACACATATGAGATGTGCAGTGAAATGAAAAATGGCAATGCTCGCGGACTTTGTGCAAAAAAAACTACAAACAGAATGGAACAGAAACACATATTCACATATTACATATTTGTGGGAGGAAAAACCCCCCAGCAATTTAAAAAAGACCCACAACAGTAGAATGGTACAGTAAAGTTAGTCCCTGGTGAGATAGGAGTTTACAGTCCTAATGGCCTCTGGGAAGAAACTCCTTCTCATCCTCTCCGTTTTCACCGCATGGCAACGGAGGCGTTTGCCTGACCGTAGCAGCTGGAACAATCCGTTGCTGGGGTGGAAGGGGTCTCCCATGATCTTGTTGGCTCTGGAGTTGCACCTTCTGATGTATAGTTCCTGCAGGGGGGCGAGTGTAGTTCCCATAGTGCGTTCGGCCAAACGCACTACTCTCTGCAGAGCCTTCTTGTCCTGGGCAGAGCAGTTCCCAAACCAAATCGTGATTTTTCCTGACAAGATGCTTTCCACAGCCGCTGAGTAGAAGCACTGGAGGATCCTCAGAGACACTCAGATCCCCTGAGATGTGGGACTCCCAGGTATTTAAAGCAGCTCACCCTATCCACAGTATCCCCATTTATCTTCTGGCAGCTCATTCCAATATACCCACCACTCAGTTGCCCCTCAGATTCCCATTAAATCTTTCCCCTCTAATTAAACCTATGTCCTTTGGCCCCATGATTTCCCTACTCTGGGTAAAAGACTGTGCATCTACCCTGTCTATTCCCCTCATGATCTTATATACCTCTATATGATCACCCCTCATTCTCCCACTTGTTTCTGTGAGCTTAATCTCCTCTCCCATCAGGCAAGAGCTACAGAAGTGTGAAAACAAATACCTCCAAATTCAGGTCAGTTTCTTCCCAGCTGTTATCAGGCAACTGAACCATCCTACCAACAACAAGAGAGCAGTCCTGAGCTACTATTTACCTCATTGGAGACCAATGGACTATCTTTAATCGAACTTTACCTTGCATGAAACATTATTCCCTTTATCATGTATCTGTACACTGTGGATGGCTCGATTGTAATCATGTATTGTCTTTCTGCTAACTGGCAAGCATGCAACAAAAGCTTTTTATTGTACCTCGGTACTCATGCCAATAAACTAAACTGAAAAACTAAAACTACTCTGACAGATTTAGAGGATTTTATTTTGCAATACAGCCACATGTAACCAGAGACTCAGTGAACAGTAAGTGGAGCTGGTGGCCATCATTGCTGCACAACTCAATTAACTAGTTTGTGAATGACACCTCGGGTCAAGTGCTGGCCAATCAAAGCAGGCTGCCAATAGTGCAAACAGTGCCGAAGGTAACCTGACCACTATCCTATATGAGATGAGAAGAACTTTTTTCACACAGAGAGTGGTGAATCTCTGGAACTCCCTGCCACAGAGGGTAGTCGAGGCCAGTTCATTGGCTATATTTAAGAGGGAGTTAGATGTGGCCCTTGTGGCTAAGGGGATCAGAGGGTATGGAGAGAAGGCAGGTACGGGATACTGAGTTGGATGATCAGCCATGATCATATTGAATAGCGGTGCAGGCTCGAAGGGCCGAATGGCCTACTCCTGCACCTAATTTCTATGTCTATGTTTCTATATGCATAGGAAGGAACTGCAGATGCTGGTCTATACCGAAGATAGACGGACACAAGCTGCTGGAGCAACTTAGTGTCAGGCAGCAACTCTGGAGAAAAGGAACAGGTGATGTTTTGGGTTTCCATAAGTTCACAGGGTTTGATGTGATTGAGCCCAGGTTATTAAGAGACCCAATAGAGGAGATTGCTGGGGTCTTCACAAAGATCTTTCTACTGAAGAGTAGCCAATGCTGCTTCTTCATTTAAGAATGGTGGAAGCAGATGCAACAGTGCCGTTTAAGCGACTTTTAGATAGACACATGAATATGGAGTGCAAGGATCATGTGCATGCAAAAAGGAGTAGCTTAATTTGGCATCTTGCTCGGTACAGGCCAATGGGCCTGCTCCTGTGCTTCCTCTTTTATACCCTAAAGAAAATTGGGATAATTGGAATAAGGAAATTATAGGTCAGTGAGTTTAACATCAGTGGTAGGAAAGCTATTGGAGAGAATTCTTGTGGAATAAATATACAAGGTGCTCCGTGTCCATATTGGCCTTTAAGTTGATGATGTGGGCAACGCAAGATCAGATTTCTCACTTTGTCATTTAAAATGCCCAAAGGGAATGCAAGAGACAAATATTCAAAATGTAAATTGTAAAGACTGAAGAAGAAAAGACACAGAGTGCTGGAGTAGCTCAGCAGGTCAGGCAGAATCTCCTCAGAACATGGATTGATGAAGTTTTGGGTCGTAACTGAAGGGTCCCCACCCAAAACGTCACCTATCCATGTTCTCCAGGGATGCTGCCTCATCCGCTGAGTTACTCCAACACCTTGTGTCTTATTTTTTGTATTGCAGCATCTGCAGTTCCGACTCTAAGATTGGGGAAGAATAACTTGACAGTGGGGAACACTGAAAGTGGAGCATTACAAATGCAGTGAAGATTCCCTCCAGCTGCATGAAAAGGAAACAAATTTGTACTTGCACAGCACATTATCACATGGCGCAAAATATACGAGAACTGATCATTTCCTTTCATCAGAGAGTGCAGAAACATGCCCTGCCTCCCTCTGTATCCCAATCAACCATCAATTTACAGAAATCTTATTTTATTCTTCCCACAATCCTATAAACTCCAAGATTCGATTCCTCGCCACCACACACTGGACAATTTACGATGACCAATTAACCTTCCAACCCATAAGCCTTTGGCACATGGGAGGAAATTGGAGCATGTGGAAGAACCCACTGGGCGAACGTATAAATTCCACACAGACAGCACCCAACGCCAGGATTGACCCAGGATTGACTCTTCTTCAGTCCCGACCTGAAACGTCACCCATCCACGTTCTCCAGGGATGCTGCCTGACCCGCTGGGTTACTCCGGCACTCTGCGTCTCTTTTTGTAAACCAGCTTCTGCAGTTGCTTGTCTCCCCATATCACTACTGTCTGTGCCTTTTGCCAATCACTGTAACAAGGCACAACTAGTTGAGTTAATTAAATAGCAATAGATAAGAGTCGATAAATGATTGGATAGACTTTTCCCTCGGTGCTATTAGTTGAGGCAAGGATGTTGGAAAGGGGTGATGAAAAAACTCAAGTACTTTCAAATAGAGACCACAAGATACTTAATACCGACATGAACAGACAGACAGTCCGCTTGGTTCTTAGTTTAAATCTCAGTTCAAAGATCAACCATACTCAATGTCTCGTGTTAATGTCGGAGAAGCTGGAACCAGTTGCTTTCCAATTCATAACCACGAATTAGGATCTTGCAGCAGAGTGATGTTACTGAGCCAGTAATCCAGAAGCCTGAACTATTGCTCTGAAGAGACAAGGTCAAGTGGCAGCTGGAGAATTTAAATTGTTTGTCAGCTCATTAGTTTGCTCGTTCATTCATTCATTAAATTTAGAATTATAAAAAGGCTCTCAGCAATGGTGACCATGAAACCTTGAAAAGCACCAATTTCAATTATGTCCTTGAGGGAAGGGACTGTGATTTGTGTGTGGCTTCACACCCCAAAGGTTCAATGTTACTTTATTGTCACGTGTATCTAGGTACAGTGAAATGTTCTGTTTGCATACAACCCAGTAAAATCATACAGCAGACCTCACCTAGGCAGTACACATGAGTGGTCATGTTTCTAGCGTCGACAAAGTTACAAAAGTTCACCGAATCTATAATATGGTCAACTCTCAAGTACTTTCTGAAATATAGAAAAATAATAGACCATGGGCCATGTCGCTCCGTTGTTCAGTATGATGTTGCCTGATCTTTTATCTTAATGCTTCAATACCATATTTCCATTCTTTCCCCATATCCTTTGAAGCCTTCTCCCTCAAATGTATTCAGCAACAGGATGGCACAGTGCCTCAATAGACAATAGATGCAGGAGTAGGCCATTTGGCCCTTCGAGCCAGCACCACCATTCAATGTAATCATGGCTGATCAACCCCAATCAGTATCCCGTTCCTGCCTTCCCCCCCATATCCCATGACTCCGCTATCTTTAAGAGCCCTATCTAGCTCTCTCTTGAAAGTATCCAGAGAACCGGCCTGAGGCAGAGAATTCCACAGACTCACAACTCTCAGCTGGCAGAGTGAAGAAAGGTCCTGACCCAAAACAACACCTATTCAAGTTCGTCAGTAATGCTGCCTGACCGGCTGAGTGACTCCAGCATTTGGGTGTCTTCCTGAGTTAATATGGGTTAAAAATGCATAAGATTAGTAGCAGAAGACAGACAACATCATTTATGGGTAGTCCAAACATGGTCAAATGACTTAAATGACATATTATCAAATAACAGCAACATCAAGAGGTTGCACTAATATTTGGCTATCCTCCTTATCACCTTAAAATTTCTTGCTATTACTGACAGATCTGTGATCACTGCTGTCTCACACTAATGTCCTCTGCAGATACAAGTCTCACACAGCATCAGATGCACTGATTATAGAAAACAACCCAGTACCCATCGTTACACTTTCAGCTTATGCCACAGATTTGAAGATGCCAATCTTCAATGGCATCAGAAAGACAAAATACTTTTCCAGTCAGGTCATTTCCAAAAGTCGAGAGGGTTTAATTATCATATGTACAACAAAAGAACAATGAAATTCTTTCTTACAGCAGCATAACAAGCCTGTGAATACAATACTCATCGATCAAGAGTGTTTCATTGTCAAATATACAGAAACAGAACAATGAAACTCTTACAGAAAGATAACGTAATAAACAAAAAAAATCAAGAAATTAATAACTCCAATACACGTGCAAAAATACTGTTGTACTTACAGCATACAAAATCTCTGAGGTTTCAAAAAGATGGCAAAGAGGGTGCTCACTACTTTGCAGGGTGAAGTAGTACATGCACTGATGGTTTTTAGAATGATTACTGGAAGGAAAGGATCACACGGATAGACAACTAGGTTCAAATCAAGTGCTCTATTTCAAAATTCAATGTTATCTTTAAAGATTTGCATTCACATACCCTCGCAAACTAGGCTTCAATCCAAGAGGCACAGAGCATTCAAAAGAAAACATGCACAATGTTCCCCTCCTCAGAATTCTCGGGTTAGTTTATTGTCCCATATGCCAAGGTGCAATGAAATGCCTTGTTCAGGTGAAGGTCAGAATAAACAGTGTTCGGGGTAATAATAGATGCAAAGGAGACACAAAGTGCGAGAGTTACTCAGCGGGTCTGGCGGCATCTATGGAGAACATGGATAGATGATGTTTCGGGTTGGGACACTTCTTCAGTCTACGCAAGCATCACCTAGTAAGTATCTCTGGAGAACATGGATAGGTTGCGTTTCGTGTTGGGATCCTTCTTCAGAAGGGTTCTTCAGTCTGAAAAAGGGTCCAGATCCAAAGTGTCACACATCCATGTTCAGCAAAGATGCTGCCTGACCCGCTGAGTTACTCCAGCACTTTGTGTCTTTTTTTGGAAATCAGCATCTGCAGTTCCTTGTATCTCATAATAGATACAACAGTAAATACTATTACGAATACAAAAGTGCAGAATGGTGCAAAGATTTAGACTTTAGAGATGCAGCCTGGAAACAGGCCCTTTGGCCCACCGAGTCCATGCCAACCAGCAATCACCCTGTACACTAGCGCTATCCCACACACAAGAGACAATTTACAGAAGGCAATTAACCTGCACACCAGCAATTCTTTGGAGTGTGGGAGGAAAGTGGAGCACCCAGAGAAAATCCACACAGCCCCAGGGAGAATGTACAAACGCAGCACAGACAGCAGCTGTAGTCAGGATCGAACCAGTGTCTCTGGCGCGGTAAGGCAGCAAACTCTACCACTGCGCCACCTTAATTGCAGTGCATTCTGTAGTATAAAAATAACCTGTGCTCGTGATACAGGTTGAAAAGTGCGTGGGCGGAAGGAGAGAGCACTCAAACGACACCTTTTCTAGGTCAGTCAGCAAATGAAGACAAAAACAGTAACAACTCTTTTTTTTTAAACCTAAGGCGACTGTTGTGGTTTGCAAAGCAAAGGTCATCTCCAACCACAGACTGCATTCTGTTAAAACCAGTATATTTTCAATCTACAATAGTGCATATTAATATGGGTGTGGGTTCAGCTGGGTTTACGCCTAAGCTCAATGTTCAACTCATGACACTGGTCCCAAAACTATTTTGCAAGATTGTAAACCAAGTTTCATTCCCACACAACAAATCACCAGTGAAGCAATCTAATTCAATTTGCAAAATGAATTTCATTGTGCACATTCTTTGCTCAAATATTTCTTACATTATGTCCCCATCTCCCTCCAGATTCAAAACAGAACTTAAAATTTGTGGGGTTTTCCAGTTTTGGGAAAGTTTATGAGCATACAAAAGAACAATACAGGAACAGGCCCTTCGGCCCAAAATGTCCGTGCCGGACACAATGCCGAGTTAAACGAAACTCCTTTTCCTGCACATGATGTGTATCCCTCCATTCCAGGCATATCAATTTGCCTTTGTAAAAGCTTCTTAAATGTCACCCAGGTGTATAGAACTGAATGAAACTGAATCTAAACCGTTACAAGCTATAGTTCAGTGAAATTAAAGGCCGATAGCATGCTTAAAAATAATTTTAATTCAGAGCTGATGCAAGCTACTGACAACCTTTGTCCTTTACTATGCTGGTAATTACAGCCAAAAACACAATACCTCTACAGACTTGGTTAGCTCGCAATTTCGGACAAAGTTTCACTCCGAAGCCAGCACAAACTCACTCGCATCATGAGGAGCAGATTAGAGAGGATGCAAAAATAGCGCTGTGATTATTTGACCCGGATGTAACTAAAATAATTCAGCGCTACTTACGATTCTAAATTTGGACCAAGTTGGCACAAAGCGTTCTTTGTTGAATATGTGCATGTATAAAATTGCAAGACATTCACATGAGAAATTTCAAACATCAATAACCTGCTAATGAATAGCACATTCTGCATAGTGTCGGTACAGGACCATATGCAAATTACATAAATACCTGAATGGACAGTGACAACAGTCAATAACACAAGCCAAATCCTTCATATTAAATTTCATAGGTCAAAATACATCACCTTGAAATCAAGTACCATTACCCTGCAATTAATTGCGCTTTCCTAATATCATTTTCATTCCACCGTGGTTCCATGCTAAATTACAAGCAGGATGAAGTAGGCAGCATCTAATAGAATGCTCCTTGAACTCAAACCATTATAACCAAGATATTTAAATTCCTCTCGAATCGACTGCGGATTATTTGGCAATGAATTGGTGAGAGTGGTGTTGCAAATTCTCCTCTGACAGCTGCTACGCTAATTAACCGTGCAAATCGAATAAAGAAGCACCGTCCACAAATTAAAAGCCCTGCAAACAATCTGATATTAAACCTCAATTACTCTGTACCACATGATTCAGCTAACTGCCAATTAATCTGGGGCCAATATTAAGGTGGGAGGTTTAATCGGAACCAGAGGGGTTACTTTTCCACACAATGTGGCGGTGGGTACATGGAACTTTGTGTCTTTTTTTCCCCCAGTGTATCGGGCATCTTCTTCACTTATGACACCCCGAGGTTCAATTAAATATTTGAGGCGCTGTCATTATTTTGTTTCTAGGAAGCACTAATCAAAGTACACTCAACAATCTCCCGCGAACAGAAAAATAACAACCTTATATGCATGTGTAGGAAGGAACTGCAGCTGCTGGTTTACACCAAAGATAAACACAAAATGCTGGAGTAACTCAGATCAGCCGAGGAATGCATCTTGGCCGGGACACCTGGAGAAATTCTCAGCCCAAAAAGCAGTGGAATGATACCTCACACAACCACCCAAGGAGAGGCATGGCCTCAGTCTTTCACCTCACCTGAACACAGTAGTATGGTTGCCCGATATAACACTGCAGAGCTGACCCAAATTATAGGAACATATCTTTCTGAATGAAACCTGAACCCACTATCTCTAACTGAGGTAAACATTTCTGTCAAAGACCATTGTGCTCAACTTTGGTCTCCCTGTTATAGGAAAGATGTTGTTAAGCTGGAAAGGATGCAGACAGATTTATGAGGATGTTGCCAGGACTTCAGGGCCTGGGCTATAGGGAGAGGTTGAGCAGGCTAGGACTTTATTCTTTGGAGTACAAGAAGATGAGGAATATAGAGAGAGGTGTATAAGATCATGAGAGGAATAGATAAATTAAATGCACTGTCTTTTAGCCAGAGTAGGGAAATCAAGAGCCAGAAGAAATAGGTTTAAGGTGAGGGGTAAAGATTAAATAGGAACCTGAAGGGCAACATTTTTGTATTACACAAAGGGTGGTGGGCTACAGAGGAGGTAGTTGAGGCAGATACTGTCACAATGTTTAAAACAACATTTGGACTGGTACATGCATTGGATAGGTTCAGAGTGATATGGGCGAACCGCAAGGAGGAGGGGTTAGCGTAGATGGGGCACGTTGGTGGGCATGGGCAAGTTGGGCCAAAGGGCCTGTTTTCACGCTATATGACTGTACAATCTTGGACTAATGGCGTTTGACTGTTACTTTATCTGAAAATGAAATCCTAAATTATGGATCATATTGTCTTGGAAAAGTGCCCAAGTATAATATACATCATGACTTTCCCTTTCATCCTTTCTACCTTAGGTTACCCATCAATTACAATATATTTAATTTGACAGTCAGAAAACCTTCTACCCCTGGTGTGGAAATGTCAAAAACTAGAGGGCATTTAAGGCAAGAGGCAAAGGTTAAAGGAGACTAGACTGAGTGGGACCCGTTGGGTCCCTGTCCCCCAACGCAACCCATTCCCCAATGCAATATTCCACCACTCACCCGTCCCCCCAATGCAATATTGCACCACTCACGCATAGCCCCCAACTGCGCAGACACGGCTCATTTCCCCTCATCCCCAGCACTCCCTCCCCCTCTTTTCCCCCCTCCTGCTCCCCTCCCCAATCCCTCCCTCTCATTTCCCCTACCCTCAGTCACTCCCTCCCTCCATCCATAAAAAGCAGCATTTGCAGTTCCTTCCTCCCCATGTCATTCATTGTTAGCTGTGGTTTAGATCCCGTTGACTTGACGATTGGACCAGTGTTTTGCTTAGCCCGTCCCAACCCGCCTGCGTGCCTGCTGCTGCTGCCGCCGCCGCCGCCGGCAGGCCACGAGGGGGGGTTCGTCACGGTGGGCTGGTGCAAAAGACCTCCTCCGGAAAGGCCTTGAAGCCGAGTTACCGCAAAGATGGCGACGGAGAAGACGGATCCGGGGGGACGGGTAGATGGGACCGCCATTGTCGCAGAAGGCGGGAGGGAGAGAGGGCGGGGGGAGGAGGGGAAGGGGAGGGAGGAGAGGAGGGGGGGGGGGAGAGGAGGTGGTGGGGGAAGATGAGGGAGAGGGATGAGGGCGAGGGAGAGGGAGAGGGAGAGGGAGAGGAGAGGGGAGAGGGAGAGGGAGAGGAGAGGGAGAGGGAGAGGGAGAGGGAGAGGGAGAGGGAGAGGGAGAGGAGGGGAGAGGGAGAGGCGAGAGGGCAGAGGGAGAGGGGCGGCAAATTGTTTTTTTTAAACACGGAGAGCAGTGGGTGCCTGGAATGTGTTGCCAAGGTTGGAGGTGATGGAGGATATGATAGTGATTTTTAAGATGCTTTTGGATATGCACTTGGAAGTGCAGAGAAGAGAGGGATATGGATCATGTGCAGGCAGATGAGATTAGTTTATCTTGGCATCATGATCAGCACAGACATTGTGGGCCGAAGAACCTGTTCCTGTGATTTACTGTTCTATGTTTTATTTTTTATACATTTCAAACTTCATCTGGTGCATTTTTAAGATTAATCTAGTTTAAATGCTTCATTTTTCCATTAGTGCAATGTTTGTATTAAATTATCAGCCAGAGAACTAGACTATTGGCTCTGCACACAAGTTAAAGTCCCAAGATCATCCTAATGTGCTGCTACTTTCTGAGAAGGCTTAGAAAGTTCAGCATGTCCCTAACAACTCTCACCAATTTCTACAGATGTGCCAAGGAAAGCATTTTATTGGAATGCATTACAGCATGGTTTTGGAACAGCTTCATCCAAGACTGCGAGAAATTGCAGAGAATTGTGGAAGCAGCCCAAACCATCACACAAATCAACTTCCCTTCCATTGAATCCATCTACACCTCACGTTGCCTCGGCAAGGCCACCAGCATAATCAAGGACGAGCTGTACCCCAGTCACTCCCTCTTCCCTCCTCTCCAATCAGGCAAGAGGTATAGAAGTGTGACACACATCCAGATTTAGGGACCGTTTCTTACCAGCTGTTATCAGGCAACTGAACCATACATACTACCATCAACCAGAGAGAAGTTCTCAGCTATTATCTACCTCATTGGAGACCCTCAGACTATCTTTGGTCTGACGTTACCTTGCACTAAACATTATTCCCTTTATCCTGTACGTTGTGGACAGTTCAATTGTATTCATGTATTGTCTTTCTGCTGATTAGTAAGCATGCCACAAAAGCTTTTCACTACAACTCGGAACGCGTGACAATAAACTAAACCCAAATCCGACTGTTGCAGTGTCAAATTCAATTCATGGAATGACATAAATCTGGAATTTGAACAAAAAAGCTAGTCTTATTAAAGCGGACCACAAAACTACTGTAAGGGCCTACATGGGCCACTAACTGCTGCAGAGAAAGAAATATGACCTTTACCAGTCTGGCCCTTATTTAACTGCAGATCCATCAATGTGGTTAACTCTGAAATGCCTTTAGAGTTCAGGCAAGTTAGAGGTGTGGAACAATTCCTGCGATGTCCAATTAACCATATTGCCACTTCCCAGGAAACCTGCATATTCTGTTCATTTGTCAATTGTGCTACATAATATGTTTCCATAAATCCAACTGGATAGAACGCAATTGGTTAATTAGGAACACTATTTGTAATTATGCAGGCCGACTCAGTTAAGAGCTTGTCCCACTTTCACAATCTAATTCACGACCTCTGCCGAGTATGCCCTTGACTCATATTTGCAGCATGGTCGTCACGAGGTCGTAGGTCGGTCGTAGCAGGCCATGTTGTTAGTCGTAGGTACTCGTGGCATCAAGTAGGTCAGGGCGTTTTTTCAAGCCTGATGAAAAATGTCCACGAATAGTCGTGAATTAGGTCGTGAAAGTGGGACAGGCCCTTTATAACGCAATTTTGATTGAGAACAAGAATACGTTACTGTGGAAATTGACAAGCAAAAAAAATAACTTTCCTGGGGGGGTGGGAAGAAGTCTCGGGGGGGGGAAAAAAATTGTTTCCATGTAACCTCCCGGCAGTAATCATTGTCTCCGAAGAACACGGCCTGTCATTGCAGTTGGCTTTTTGGAATTCACAAACAATCACTTCTATTGACACTTATGTCTTGATACTCTTTTAAACAAAGTAGCATACAGCCTTTAAACAAAAATAACATTGTAACAATTAAAAAGACCTTAGGTTTTCCTGTTGGGAGAAAAGATACTTTGTTATTGCTTACTCGAAACGTTCTAGCCCCTAGCCCTCTAATCCTCATTGATACAATTGTTTTTAAGTTTTCTACATCGGGATGTTTCTCAGGAACACAACTATTGTATTGTGGCACAACTAACTACCTGTACTTAAATCCATGTCTCAATACTCTGAATTTATATTTCCATACCATCAAATCAAATCATACGTACAAAATGCACAGAAACAGGCCTTTCACATAAAAAGAGAGAGAATTAATTCAACAACCATTTCACTTTCTCTGCTGAAATGTTACTCCCATTCACTACACCAGCACAGATGCCAAAGGACAAGGTTGTCATATTTCCATTAGCAAAATGCACCCTAAGTTCATTAGTAACCGACCAGCATAAAACCTCGCAAATTTTATTTGTATTTTTCTTGCTAACTTATTTTTTTTAAACTATGGGCTCTTCAAAGAGAACCACTGATCTCACTGAAGGGGATTTTAAAAAGTGGCACAGCTGGTAGAGCTGCTGCCTCACAGTGTGTTCTGTCCTGACCTTGGGTGCTATCTGTGTGGAGTTTGCACAGTTTCCTCCCAGGCCCCAAACACCTGCGGGTTTGTAGGTTAATCGGCCTCTGTAAATTGGCCCTAATGTGTTGGGATTGGATGAGAAAGTGGGACAACATAAATAAATGATGGGTCTTTGTCCCAAACATTATGGAGGGCACTGTACCTTCTCCCTTTCCCCAAATCCACAAACACAACTGCCCTGGCAGACCTATTTTTTCTGCCTGCTTCTGACCCACTGAATTAATTTCCACTTATCTCAACTCCATCCTATCTCCCCTTGACCAATTTCTCCTGATCTATGTCAAAAATACCTTACATGCCCTTCGTCTCTTTAATGCCTTCAGCTTTATGAGCCCCCACTCCTTCATCTTTACTATGGACGTTCAGTCACTATACACCTCCATCCCCCACCAGGAAGGCCTTAAAACCCTCTGTTTCTTCCTCGGCCGCAGAGCCATCCAATTTCCCTCCACTGACACTCTACTCGGCCTAGTGGAGCTGGTCCTCACCCTCAACAACTTCTCCTTTGACTCCAGCCAGGTAGCCCCGGCTTTTTTTTTTCTCCCTCTCTCCCTCTCTCCGACCCTACAAACAGCTGACCTGTTTCCTTTTTTTTTGCATATTTTTTTATTCATTGTTCTTTATCTCTTCACATTATCGTCTATATCTCTCGATTCCCTTATCCCTACCCAGTTTGAAGAAGGGCCTCAACCAGAAACGTCACCTTCTCTCCAGATGCTGCCTGTCCCGCTGAGTTACTCCAGCTTTTTGTGTCTATCTTTGGAATAACATAGAATTAGTGTGAACAGGTGATGGATGGTCGGCATGGACTCCGTGGGCCATTGAGACAGTTTCCTTGCTGTATCTCTGAACTAAACTTAAAAAAAGACAAAGTACTGGATTAACTCAGCGGGTCATCTACCAATGTTCTCCAGAGATGCTGCCTGACCTGCTGAGTTACTCCAGCACTCTTTCATTTAGTATATCCCAGTATCTGCAGTTTCTTGCTTCTAAACTAAGTTTGGGATCGTTACTACTACTTCCAACTTCATAAATAAGCTTAAGATGATAAAGAGAAATGTCTTCAGCTTTTTCAATGTTCTTTTCTGGGTGTGTTTGTTGGCACCTTGTTATACAAGAATGAAGCAGGAGGTTGACAAATAGCATTAGGGCAGTCCGTTCAGAGGTTGTATTGTTTAACAGGTGTCATTAATCAGCTCTTTGAACAGGAAGACCGGATTTCAACAGCATTACTGCTGGCTTCCAGTCCGTTGCCACCACAGCTCAACCAATTCACTGCGATGCTGAAGGAGGAGGTCAAAGCACATTTCAATACCAGGAGCTTTCCACAGGCTCCACAGCCACAGTTCCCCAGGTAGACACTATTAAAGCCTTCAGCAATCAGTCGACTAATCTCTTCTGAGGCAGCTGCTCAAATGGCAGCAACGGTGGCAGCCTGCAGCTTGCTTGGAGGGATTCTAGGCTTTGACTTGGAAAGTGGGGGAAAGAGAGAGGAGGGTGGGGCGAGGGGAGGATGGGACGGGGAGGAGGATGGGGCATGGGGAGGAGGGTGGGGCGAGGAGAGGAGGGTGGGGCGAGGAGAGGGGAGGAGGGTGGGGAGAGGGGAGGAGGGTGGGGAGAGGAGAGGGGAAGAGGGTGGGGCGAGGAGAGAGGAGGAGGGTGGGGAGAGGAGAGGGGAAGAGAGTGGGGCGAGGAGAGAGGAGGAGGGTGGGGTGAGGAGAGAGGAGGGTGGGGCAAGGAGAGTAGAGGAGGAGGTGCGGGAGGGATGGAGAGGGGAAGGATGAGGGAGAGGAGAGAAGGGCATGGTGGGAGAAGAGACGAGGGTAGTGGGGATAGGGATAGAACTGGGAGAAAAGGGAAGACCACTGACTAATTTAATTACAGCTCACCCACATCTACAAGGCAAGATTGGAGTCATCTTCACTGCAACACAGCACCTTGGTGAGTTAGATCACCACAGACTTTCACAATAGCGGTAGGCAGAGTAGAATAGGAAAGGATATTACGCAGTTTAAGAGAGTTCGCTCACTTAATCTGCACTTAATTTGCCACAAATGTTTGTGTTCTCAGACATTCTGCCAATCCCACTGTACAAAATGATGTGAAACATTTCACCAGAAGTCCATGTGTATGAAAGATCCTTAAAGGTTAATTCCTACTTCGCTATAAACATTTTCTTAGCAAAGACCAATCATATTTTCAGAAGTGAATTGCGTGAACGTTATAGAACAAAATCAATTTATGAGCAAGCTGTTTCACAGCACCATTATTAGCTATGAATTAACCCACTTGTGATCTGTCCACTGCACTTTCTTGTTCCATGGGTTGCAATTGCTGAGGGGACGTTTCAGTGGTCAACATGAGGAAAATAAAATAATCTCCAAAATAAACTGCAGGAGAAAGAAAATAGTCTCAGATGCAGCCCTGCCATAAAACTGTCGCCTGTGAATCACGGGTTGTGATTTAGAGTCCAGCTACATAGATGCAAAAACATTTTCTCTACTGACACTCCAGCGTAACAAGAGCAGCAAGTTCTCCTGGTCAATTAACAGAATTAAGTAGGCTGCAGAATGGTCCCAACCCAAAACATTGCCTCCCTTTCAATTAGTGTCACCCATTTCTCCCTTTCTTCCCCTCTTCCTTCTCCCCCCCCCCCCTCCCCCTCCTGACTGCACATATTATGCCTCCTCTCTGTATCTTACTCTCTTTATCTCTTCATCTCCGGCCCTTTTTCTACAGTGGCGCAGTAGTAGATTTATGCCTTGCAGCACCAGAGATCTGGGTTCGATCCTGACTACAGGTGCTGTCAGTATGGAGTTTGTAGGTTAATTGGCTTTGACAATTGTAAAATTGTCACTAGTGTGTAGGATGGTGCTGGTGTATGGGGTGGTCGCAGGTCGACGCAGACTCGGTGGGCGGAACGATCTGCTTCCGAGCTGTACCTCTGAACTAAACCAAATGGCAATGTTCACTGTTGATGGCACATTATTCAATTCCATTCATAGTTCCTCGATGCAAGTTCTAGATCCTGGAGAACATTGACCATAACTGCAGTGCTTCAAGCTCAGTCGTCAACTGCTGGCCCAACGTCCATATCTTAAAAATTAATTCAAATCTCTCTCTCTCTTCTCAACAGTAATGCATCCTTCCTGAACGACCCAAACCGAGTCATGTTCTCATACACAATTCACCAGACCTAGCACCTGTCTAATGCTACTATATCTATTGTTAAGCAGCAACCAAAACTTTGCGCAGCGCAGAGGCATTGGCTTCAAGAACTCCTTGATTTTACTTACATCCTCACAGCTGAGAGATGCAAGTATCCCAGGCGCTATCTTATCCGCTTATCTACTGTTCACCTCCCTTCACAGATCTTTGGACCTGCAGTCTTAATATTCTTTGCTTCTTAATATCCTATAAATTATTTTCTACTCCTCTATTTGTTTCCCCAACCCCCACCCCTCTGTCACAAAAAGCATAACCTCACTGAGTTCCACTTGTCATTTTTGTGCCAATCCCAGCAGTCTATTGAAACTTTCCTGCAGTCTCTCTCACTATTTTGAGATGTCAACTAACCTCAGTAATATCCAATGTGACAAACACACACACACACACAGTTTCAAAGCTGCTCTTATGTCCAGCATTTTGTTTGCCATTATGCAACTTCAGTTTACTTGTTGACATTTAGAGCTCGTCTTTCAGCGATAGTTTACCAAGTTGCTGTGGCGAACTGGACAGCACTCAATAGCTGTCTCTGTATTAGCTTAGTCAGCAAAAATAATCTTAGTTCCTTTCAGGAGAAAGAGACAAATGAAAAAAGTGTTTATTGCTATCACAGAATAGCAATAGCATTTACAACAAAATAAATAAGAAAAGGCTTATGAGTAACTTTGAAAACTCATTTCTCTCTTAAGGCAGAAGTATATGTAACAGTTGGAGACCATCTAATTTTCCTTTAAATAAACGTGCAGCAGGCAAACACTGTATGAAGAAAAATCTGGAGCTACGCCATAAGGAGTGGCCCGGGTTATTTGCAAATAATGAAAGCATGTGGCGAGATGAGAATTTTCAGGCAGACAGACACTCAAGAAGGAAGTAATAACCAAGAATGTAAACAGGAAAAAATGTGTTCTTCTTGCTCTGCAGCTTTCTGTCACAGCTCAGATGGGTCTTTGCTCTGCACAAGACCATGAAACAGCTCTCAGCATGTCAAAACGAACAGCGGCATTACAGAAAACAACAGCTACAAACTGAATGTGACCACAAGTTCCGGTTTTTAAATTGATGGGTTGGTGGTGGAGAGAGTTAGCAACCTCAAAATTAACATCTTGATGAGTTGGCCTGGACCCAGCACATAGATGCAATCATGAACAAGCTAGCCCCTCTACTTTCTTAGAAGTTTAGAGATATTCGATTTGTCTCCAAATATTCAAACTTCTAGAGATACACTATAGGAAGTATCCTGACTGCGTGCATTGGTATAGCAATTCCAATGCACAGGATCTCAAGAGGCTGCAGAGAGTGGTGGACTCAGCCCGCATCATGGGCACAGCCCTCCCCACCCTCGAACGCATACACGAGGCACTGCCTCAAGAAAGCGGCATCCATCATCAAGGATCCCCATCGGGTAGCAGGTACAGACGCTTGAAGTCCTGCAACATTCAGTTCAGGAACAGCTACATTCCTACAACCATCAGGTTCCTGAACCGACCTCCACAACCCCAATCCTTCCTCAGCAAAGGAACACCGTGGAACACATCTTGCACAAGTAAGGATTTTTTTTTCTCTTCTAATTATGTTTTTGCAGTCTTTTAGAATTTTGTACAATTTCTCTGTATAATTTATTTTTGTAATTTGTAGGACACAGTTCCAACCCCATTCTTCAAATTCACCAACGACATATATACACACTAAAACATGTTTGTTTGTGTGCGGGTGTCCCCCCGAAATACCGTCAAAACGGTACATGATAACGCTAAAATAGCCACCTTACTCACCATTGTCCTGTGATTTAAATGAAATGTTTCGTTCAGATTGATGGTGTATTTAACAAGTTATTGACATTTTAAATTTTACAAAAAACTTTCTGCTTGCCCTGCCCATCAACCGCATTCGACGTCACAACGGGATCCCAATGGGTCTGCCCCCTGCGCAGTTGTCCCGCCGACATCTTGCAATCAACTTCCACATCGCAATGGTTTCTTTTCAGGTGTACTTGCCTGGCCACACAACGGAGACCCAACGGCTCCACTGGTAAGTTTCATCCTACTTTACAAGTGCCTCCACAGGTCCTCTATTCACTTTATTAACTTTAACTTAATTTCAGCAGGCAGTGGGCCCAACGGGTCCGTACTTGGTATATATAACCATAATAAACAATAATATGTATGTATGCATGTGAGTGTGAGTGTGAGTGTGAGTGTGAGTGTGTGTGTGTGTGTGTGTGTGTGTGTGTGTGTGTGTGTGTGTGTGTGTGTGTGTGTGTGTGTGTAATGGATATATATATTGTTGTTTATTATGGTGTTTACAAGCATATGACAATGAAATACTTTTGACTCTTGTCAGAGTCTATGTTTCTGTGATGCTGCTGCAAGCAAGATTTTTCATTACAACTGTGCATCGCCACACTTATGCATTTGATAATGAACTTAAACCTGCGGGTCACCCGTTTCTTTGGAATCACAGCCAGCCAAAGTGCTCGAATGAACGGGGAATCATTCATGGCATTGACCGATGACCATTCAGCCCGTCTCAGTCTTTGTTACGTTACAGGCCTTGGACGCCAGTCTGTTGTCAGCTAGATCAATGACAATATGGGGACGGAGTACAGTAAAGAGATTGGGAATCTTATCTCAAGTGTCAGAATAACAACCTTGCCCTTAATGTGTCATCATGACAAAAATGGCTGGTTGTTGACCTGACGAAGTGGTAGTGGCCACAACCTCTGGAAGGCTGGAAGTATCATCAAGGATGCTTGATACCCTTTGTCTTTTCTCTCTTCTACCTTCTGGGAGAAGATACAGTAGCTTGAAAGCTCGGATGTTCTGGCTTAACAACGGCTGCTCCCCACTGCTATCAGACTTCTGAACCAACAATAGACAAAGTGCTGGAGTAACTCAGCGGGTCAGGCAGCATCTCTGGAGAAAAAGGATGGGTGCCATTTTGGGTCGGGTCTCTTCTTCGGATTCAAAACATCACCCATCCTTTTTCTCCAAGGCTGCTGCCTGACCCACTGAGTTACTCCAGCACTTAGTGTCTATCTGCAGTTTCTTGTTTCTACAAGCTGAACCAATCACATCTTTCGCACCTCCTTCCTAGAGGTGCTGCAGTGGACTCTTACTCTTAACTCATTGAAACCTACTGAACAATGAAAGACCTAGACAGAGTAGACGTGGAGACGATGTTTCCACTAGTGGGAGAGTCTAGGACCATAGGGCAGAGACACAGAATAAAAGGACATACCTTTAGAATGGAGATGAGGAAGAATTTCTTTAGCCAGAGTGTGATCTGATGAATCTGTGGAATTCATTGCAATAGACAGAGGTGGCCAAGTCATTGGGTGTTTTTAAAGCAATTAATTGGTTCTTAATTAGTAAG
Organism: Amblyraja radiata; assembly: GCF_010909765.2. Classification (NCBI taxonomy): domain Eukaryota; kingdom Metazoa; phylum Chordata; class Chondrichthyes; order Rajiformes; family Rajidae; genus Amblyraja; species Amblyraja radiata. Next base: position 24,253,407 of record NC_045957.1, on the reverse strand, counting down.
GGAGTCAGAAATTATAAGGAGAAGGCAGGAGAATGGGGTTGAGAGAGAAAAGTAGATCACCCATGATCGAATGGCGAAACAGATTGAATGGGCCAAATGGCCTAATTCTGCTCCCATGTCATATGAATTCTACCTCAGTATTGCACTTTAATCTTATTTTGCATTACCTCAGATTGAGCTACAATCTTTGCACCATTTCACAGCTCAGCATTCCATGTATACCTATCATTACCATATACAATAAGCCCGTGTTTTAAAGGACCTCTTTATAACAGATTTCAGTTATAGTGGGCAGACCTGCCGATGCCACCACCAGCTTGTGCTGCCTCCCCAGCCACCTACAGCTTGTCTCCTGTCACCCTCCCTCTCCCCCCCCCCCCCCATGAGCAAGGTGCACCAGTGAGCCCTTTGTCACCCACCGCACCTTCCGCTTGACATGGCTGTTGTTGCGACTAATGTTTTAGTCCCTGAGGACAGCACCTTCTTTGGGCCACCGCCAACGACTAGACACGCTCGGACACCGTGGGGCTCCCTCCCCTCATCACTGGCCACTTCTTTTTGTTGGCCTGCACTTGGTCCACTCCCTGCTCCTCCACCACCACCTTCTCCCGTCGCTCTGTCCACTCGGCCTCCTCACCCCTCCACCACCACCTCCACTTGCTTCTCCCCCACAGTCGATGATATACCCCACCTTGCAGGATGCTTTTCTTCCCCCTTCCCCCAAGGACTTTATTCAATAATTGCATATTACAGTGCACCAGAAGATACAAAAGCGTCAAATAGTCACATTGCATCATGCAATCATTATAATACAATAATGGCATCTTTATCAACAATGCACACAACCCCCCGCGGCGACCAGCGTTGACGGAAGGCCTCTAGAGTCCCCGTGGACACCGCGTGTTCCCTCTCCAGGGGCACGCGAGCACGGACAGAGGCCTGGAAGGGGGGCAGGCAGCCGACTCTGGTGTGACCATCCCACCCTCCCGATCGGCCCTCCCCATTCCCTGCCTCGTGTCCATGTACCAGAATCGTGGGACTAAAATGCAACCAAAACTTGAGGAGCAACCCCTTCAGATATTCGTACAGGGGTTGCAACCTCTCGCACTCCATATACACGTGGAACAATCTCTTCCTCGCCGCAGAAGTTACAGGCGGCTGACGAGTCCGGGAACAGACTTAAATATCTTGTTACACAACACAGCTCTGTGTAACACTCTCCACCCCAGGTCCCTGATGTAAAGGGGGAGGCCTCCCTTATAGAGAGACCTCCACTGGGGACGGCTCCCGCCGTCAGGTGGTAACACGGACCGCCAGGGTGAAAGACGAGGGTGAGAAAGTGTAGAGTGTGCAAGAGCAACCTGTACAGTAAAAGTCTCTCATCTTGTTTCGGGCCGACTCCCGGGAAAGATTCCAGGGCCTGGGCCCAATGAGCAATTCCGACGCAGCGGGGGTAAGCTCGGTCAGAATCGTTCCGAGCACATGCCTCTCCTCAACACCTCCCCTCCTCCTGAGGAGCAGCACGCTGGCTGAAGACAAGCAGATTCCTAACTCTTAAGACATCATGGTAGAAGCTGGGCAGGTCCTGTGTGGCGGGTCGACTGATACCCGCCACCATGAAGGATCCTTTTGTGTTTTGCTCCAGATTCCAGAATCTGCAGTCTCTTGTGGGTCCATGCTTACTGCTATGTAGAAATCACTATTCTCAGTAAATATAATAAAATTTCAGTGTTGAACAATTAATTTTTGCATTCAAATCCCACTTTCTCTGCAGCTGTAACACTATATTTTGCACTCATAATATACCTGTCACTACCTGTCACACTCATAAATGGTTTGATGGTACTCATGTTCTCAGCCCCCTCCTATACTATCTTCATTCTCAGACCCCTTCGGAACTCCTTACATACCCATGATTGTGTAGCCAAATACCAATCCAACTCAATTTACAAATTCACAGATGACACCACCATAGAGAGCCGGATATCAAATAAAGACGAGACGGAGTACAGATATGAGATTGAGAATCTCACAACCTGGTGCCAAGGCAACAAACTCTCCCTCAATGTCAGCAAGACAAAAGGAGATTGTGATTGAATTCGGGAAGCAAAGCAGTACACACATACCCCTGGTATACATTGCCAGCGCCAAAGTAGAAATTGTGAAAAGCTTCAAGTTCTTGGGAACAAATATCCCCAGAAATGTTGTCCTTGACCTGCCACATCAAAACAATGGGCAAGAAAGCACACCAACTCCTCTACTTCCTTAGAAGGCTTCAGAAGTTCAGCAGGTCGCCAACAACTCTTACGAACCTCTACAGATGCGCCATAAAAAACATTTTGTTGGGATGCATCACAGCATGGTTTGGGAACAGCTCCATCCAAGACTGCAAGAAATTGCAGGGTAAATTTCTATAGAAATAACTCCAGATTCAGGGACAGCATGTTCCCAGTTGTTATCAAGCAACTGAACCTTTCTATCACCAGCTAGAGTGCGGTCCTGACTCCCATTTACACCATTGGAGACCTTCAAAATATCTTTAATCAGATTTTATTTTGTACTAAACATTATAGCGTTTATGCTGTTTCTGTACACTGTGGATGGCTTGATTGTAATCATGTATAGTCTTTTCACTGACAGGATAACACGCAACAAAAAGCTTTTCACTGTACCTTTGTACACGTGACAATAATAAACTAAACTAGACATGTACAATATCTGCGGATAGCATACAAAAAATGTTTTTAACTGTATCTCGGTACATGCGGCAATAATAAACCAATAACTTCCCAGAACGGTGACCATTAATTAACTTTAGATGCAAAAAATAAAAAGGCAGGGGAAAGCTTGAAATCTTTTCCAAATCAAATTACAGCAACTCTTGCCTCAAGCATCTCTGTCCATGTCGCACCTCCACTGTTTTAAGACTCATGCTTTTAAAAGCATAAATTACACATAAGGAGTTACATCACTTTCTTAGAATTACATAACCAATTGGGGTGGGAGATTGCAACCTTCACGTGGTCCACCCTGTTTCAAAGAATGCAATCTACCTGGCGTGCACAAACAGAAGATCAAACAGAACAAGTTGTCTTACAACTTCAAGCTGTGCACGCCATACGCAAGAAGACATAACTAATTCTCATGTAGATTTTAATCAACCAATACTAATCCATCTCTTTCCACATTAAATAAAACAATATGTCCAGATCCGAAATGTCACCCATCATTTTTCTTCAGATAAGCTGCCTAACCCGCTGAGTTCCTCCAGCACTTTGCGTTTATCTTCAGTAAAAAAAACAGCATCTGCAGTTCCTTTCTACACATTATACAATACTTCAGAGTTGATTTAGAAATAAGCAACTCCAGATGCAGGTTTACAAATGACACAAAGTGCTGGAGTAACTCAGCTGGCCAGGAAGCATCACTGGAGAATATGGATAGATGATGTTTTGGGTCAGGACCCTAACCTGAAAGGTCCTGACATGAAAAGTCAGCATCCATGTCCTCCACAGATGCTGCCTGACCCGCTGTGTTACTCCAGCACTTTGTGTTTCTAGTTTGCATATACAGTCACAAATTCTGCAATGCATGAGAAGCAGCTAAACAAAGTCTAAAATAACTATCTATATTACTGTTAAATTCCTCTTTAAACATCATTAGAATTTGTGTCAAATTAAAATCTGCCAAAAACAATTTTAAAGCTCACTGCATGGCCAATTTCTACAAAAATTGCTTGCAGTCTTGGGTTGGGAGGAACTAAGGGATTTCCAGGATAAGTATTGTATAAAACTGTCAAACGGTCTTGATAGTAGGTACACAAAAATGCTGGAGAAACTCAGCGGGTGCAGCAGCATCTATGGAGCGAAGGAAATAGGCGACGTTTCGGGCCGAAACCCTTCTTCAGACTTGAGAAGCAGCTTAACCCAAAACGTAGTCTAACGAAGAGTCTGGACCCAAAATATCACCTATCCATGCTCTCCAGAGATGCTGGCTGGTTACTCCAACACTATGTCCTTTTGTGACAAATTTGCTAAACTTAATTAAACCAAAATTGCTCTAAAGACCACAAAATGGTGAAAAATATTAACACTTTATTTCCTCCTAAAAAAGTGAAACGAATATATTGTACAATTGTATAGGAATAGCAACTCCCTATTACATAAGAATATCATGACCCTCTCCAGGGAATGGGTTACATAATAACAGAGCATCGAACACATTACATAACAATATCCCTTGATAATACAAATAAGCAATAATTCATTGCATGTGCATATCATCTGGCTGTTAACAAAACATGATGCGTATTGAATTAGGCTCAGTTGGATTGTACTGATAATGTTTTGCATAGGAATGGGGCGGCATTACAAGTGATTTTTTTTTCCATATGAAAAAATATTGATGGAATGATCAGCATTTTTTTGGATGATGTGCTTCGCATGAAGTTCTGAGGAGGGGAGCGGAGACATTCCCCACGGCAAAGCTTAGCAACAAGTCTGCAGTGGAGGGGAGAGAAGGGGAGGGGTTCTGTCCTGACAGCCCCGGACACACGCACCTTGTCCCGGGGACTGAGGCCTGGCCGGCCCGGGCCTCTCCCACCCCCCGGTCGCCACAGCAACCGCACGGCCTGTGCACGTCCACCACTCCGGCTCGCCACTGGGGTCCGGAGACTCCCAGCCCGGCGTCAGCGGCCTAGCAGCCCGGGTCGATATAACGCGACCGCCGACACCCACCAACCCACCTCCTTACCCACATAACTCGGCTCTGGAGAGCGGAGCGGAGCGGCGGGGTCGGCGCCCGGTAGCGGTAGCGGCAGCGGCCTTCGCCTCGGCTGTCCCGGCCCGCAACGACCGGCTGATCCCCGCCTCACCATCAACGGTGCCCGGAGCCGTCAATCTGCGCCCGGGGAGGGAGGGAGGGGGCGGGGCTAGAGCAGGGCCGCGGGGGGGGACATACCCCCCTGAGCCAATCACAGTTGGGGGGAACAGCCTCCTCCTCACCCAATCACAGATGGGGGGGGGGGGGGGCAACTCCTCAGCCAATCACAGATGGGGGCAACTCCTCACCCAATCACAGATGGGGGGCAACTACTCACCCAATCACAGATGGGGGCAACTCCTCAGCCAATCACAGTTGGGGGGAACAGCCTCCTCCTCAGCCAATCACAGATGGGGGGGGGGGGCAACTCCTCAGCCAATCACAGATGGGGGTAACTCCTCACCCAATCACAGATGGGGGCAACTCCTCACCCAATCACAGATGGGGGGCAACTCCTCAGCCAATCACAGATGGGGGCAACTCCTCAGCCAATCACAGATGGGGGCAACTCCTCACCCAATCACAGGGCGGAGGCAACTCCTCAGCCAATCACGGGGGGGGGCAACTCCCGCCCTCAGCCAATCACGGGGGGGTGTTCCCCCCTGCTGTGATTGGCCAAGTTGGCAGGGGGACACACTCCACCCAATCACAGCTTTGGGGGTATTACCCACCATCCAATCACAGCAGGGGTGGCGAATCTCACAGCCAATCACGGGAGGAGCAGCCCCTTCCCTCCCAATCAGAGCAGAAGGGGGTAACACACCCTCCCACCCATTCACAGCACATCTCCACCCGTCCGCCCAATCACAGTAGGAGCAATTCCCCACCCAATCACTGCACAAGGGGCAACATCCCCACCCAATCACAGTAGGGGGGGCACCCCTTTTCCCACCCAATCACAGCAGGATGGAGATTGCCCCACAGCCAGTTACACGCAAACCCAACCCAAGGGGCCAATGGTCCCACCAATCACAGCAGAGGGGGGGGGGATCCCCCCACCCAATCACAACAGGAGGATGGACACCCTCACCCAATAATGTGGGATTGGGACAACCAACCCCCGCATCCCAATGGTGGGGTCCCATGTGACGGCAAGCAACACTTCCAATCTCCCCCTAGCCCATCTGGAATCAAGGAGAGTAAAAGCAAACAAGATTGATGTTTGTAGGAGACACACCAACATGGTCTGGTTGGATCAAAAGATTCTACCAACCTGAAACATTTTAGACTTTAGAGATACCATATGGGAACAGGCCTTTCGGCAAACTGAGTCTGTGCCGATCAGCATTCATCATCATCATCATCATCATCAACCCTCGGGGCCACAGGGAGAACGTGGAGCTATAAGGCAGCAACTCTACCGCTACACCATTGCGCCACCCCAGATACTAGTAACATCCTGATACTTGCAACACAATGTGCAAAGCACAAAGTCCTGGTGGAACTCAGTGGGTGAGGCAGCATCTGTGGAGGGAATGGACAGACAGCGTTTGGGACCCACATGCATTAGTTTAACCTGGAACCCTATTTCAATGTCTGGGGTTGAGGATTTTGGTTGTGCAGCTCCTGAGGTCACCAACTTCCCTATCCATCTCAAACTTCATGTGCCCTTGAATCAGTGAATGTTAATGAGATAGGCCTTTGCTTTGACTCTGGGTTGTACAAAAGGGATATTATCAACACGGATGAGCCGAAGGGCCTTGTTTCTGTGCTGTGTAACTCGAAGACTGTGACTCCAAGTACATATTTGGACAGACTTTAAGAGACTTCCCATCTCACAGCAAAACCTAAATGGGCATGCAATTAACCTATGCCTTTATTTTAAGGTTCCCTTGAGGACCCACCCAGAATGCCCGGCCCGCTTACCAAGGACCGAGGACCCATGCCACGGATCGGGAATCCACACTGAAGGCCCGGCTCGCCTGCCCAGAGTAGGAGTCGGACAGGGGGGGCCGGTAAACAGACTGGCAGTGTGAAGCAGTGCAATGCCTGGAGGGCGGAGTGGGCCGCTGGAGGTCCTGCAACAGTCAGGGGCTCGGCTGGACCGGCGCCACTCCAAGAGACCGAGTTTGTCGACTTGACCTGGCTTACAACGGTGGAGCAACAGCGGAGGACACCATGGCTACATTTGGCCAGGCCAACCCTGCAACATCGCCAGGACAACGGGCCTTCATGGTCAGGTCAAGAACCCTGCACTTACAACAACCGGGACTTGCAAATGACACCAAAACTGGCGACTTTCTGTATACTGTCTCAGTGTAGTACTGCTGTACACTTTTACTGTATCTGAGATGCTTATTTAAGATGCATTGGGCGGCACAGCAATAGAGTCGCTGCCTTACAGCGCCAGAGACCCAGGTTCGATCCTGACTATGGGTGCTGTCTGTACTGAGTTTATACGTTCACTCTGTGCCTCATGGGTTTTCCCCGGGTGCTGTCGTTTCCTTCCACACTCCAAAGATGTACAGGTTTGTAGGTTAATTGACTTCGGTAAAAAATTGTAAAGTGTAAATTATCCCTAGTGTAGGATAATGCTCGTGTACGAGATGATCGTTGGTCTTCACGGACTCGGTGGGCCAAAAGGCCTGTTTCCGTGCTGTATCTCTAAACTAAACATACGTGTATCTGAATGCTGATGTATATTGATACTTGTACTGAACTGTATGCAAAAATAAATTTCACTTGACCTCAGTTTATGCGACCATTGTAACCATTGTTTTCCAGTCCAACCATGGTCTTCTCCACTTCCTATCTCCGTTATGTCCTCCAGTACTACCACCCTCTGCAGTCACTGCAGTCCAGACTTGTGTATTTCCCAATTTAATCACTCCATTCAATAGTGCTCTCACTTTCTTTTAAAAGTTGGTAAATAGGTCACCCAGGTTGCCAAACCCCAACATTCCTCTCTCTGCATCTTACAAATATTATTTAAAACTAGTGCCTCTGGCTACATTTCTGGTCTCATCTCAATATCTCCCAACTCCATCAAACTCCACTCAGCATCTTGCCTAAACTCTCTCTCTCTCGCCTTTCCCACCCCACACCCCAACTTGCATAAATAACAAGAGACTGCAGCTGCTGGACTTATGAGCTGACCATGAAGTTCTGGAGGAACTCAACTGGTCAAGTAGCATCCATGGAGGTAATAGACACGAGGGCATTTCGGGTCGGGACCCTTCTTCAGACTGATTATAGTCTGTCCATTTCCCTCCACAGATGCTGCCTGACCTGCCGAGTTCCTGAACACTTTTGTGTCTTGCCAAAATAACTTATCTCGCTGTTATCATGTTTCTGTTAGCGAAACCGCTGGAAGAATTCCACTAAAAACTCAAGCTAACATAAAATGTTGTCTACCACGGGAAGAGTGTAGCAAGGCACCAGAATACACCAACTGACTAACATGGGCACTGCAGAAAGCTTGCGATCCAGAAAGAACCACTCAAATACCAGGATTTCTAATGCGGAGATTGACAAATTCGTGATTAGTACGGGTTTCAGGGATTATGGGGAGAAGGCAGAAGAATGGGGTTGAGAGGGAAAGATAGATCGGCCGTTATTGAATGGCGGAGTAGACTTGATGGGTCGAATGACCTAATTCTGCTCCTATAACCTATGAACATGATTCGATTTGCTCTCGAAGTTACTGAATTGCTAGAGAGGGCTTTCAGGCCAAACCTTAAAGTCAGTCACATGTTGACATTGCTTTGTCGAAGAAGCCAAAGCGAGCTGTGGAACTGAGCACATAGAGAGCTGCTTGATTCAGGAGAAGATGCCATAACGCATTGCCATGCTCAACACCCCACACTACGGGAAAAACAACGAGGCATAAAACGGAAATGCAGGAAACGCACTGCGGACCAGTCATCCTAAAATGAGAGGTGTGCTCACTTCCTTTGGAAGATTAGTAGTTGGCGGCATCTACTCAAAAAGGAACCTTCCCTTCTATTTGTTCAGAGCCAGCCTGCTTGCTGTATGTTCATAATATCTCCCAGTTAAATTCAAGACACTCAGCATTTGTAAATGTTGAATTGCCTAAGCAACAGCGGAGTGGAATGGCACCACTTCAGGACCTTGGCTCAATGCAATGCAGCTACAGACCAACAGCTTTGCCCAAGACCACAAGAGATTGCAGAGAGCTGTGGATGTAGCCCAGTCCACCACACAGACCACACTCCCCACCATTGACTCCACCTACACTTCATGCTGCCTCATCAAAGTAGCCAGTATGATCGATCTTTGAAGAATGGCCCAGACCAAAGGAAGTCACCTATCCATGTTCTCCAGACTTCATCCACGGCAACATGTTGGATTTATAGACAACTCCGCAAGTTTTATGACTCAACTCCATAAGCTTTAAAGGACAGAAAGTGCTGGAGTAACTCATTGGGTCAGGCAGCATCTCTGGAGAACATGGATAGGTGAGGTTTCAGGCCGAGACCCATCTTCAGACCTATCCTTGTTCTCCAGAGATGCTGGCCACCCCACTAAGTTACTCCAGCACTTTTTGACCTTCTATTAACCAGCAACTGCAGTTCCATGTTTCGCCAAAGGTTTTAAGATAGTTATGAATAAGGATGAATATGGGCCTTGGATCAGATTCAGATCAGATTCAACTTTATTGTCATTGTGCAGTGTCCAGTACAGAGACAACGAAATGCAGTGGGGTAAGGCAGATTACAAAATTATTAGGCAGGAGCTAGGGAGGGCAAACTGGAAGATTAGTTTAACTTGGCATCAAAAAGACACAAAGTGCTGGAGTAACTCAGCGGGGCAGGCAGCATCTTTGGAGAAAAGGAATAAGAAAATAAATAGGTGACGTCTCCAGAAATGCTGGCTGACCCACTGTTATTCCATCATTTTTTTGTGCCTGCCTCTGGAGAACATGGATAGGTGTCGTTTCGGGTCGAGACTCTTCTTCAGACACTTGGCATCATGTTCGGCATGAACAATGTGGGCCACAGGGCCTGTTCTATGCTCCATGAAGCTTAATCTTCCTTGTTCTATATCTGAAGGTTGTCTCTCCGACACTGCCCTGTTGTACAGCTGCTTCAACTTTGACAGTTGTAATTTCAACCCACCAAGCTACCAACTTTGCCCTGCACCTCACAACAATTGTCTCGTCAGAAGGAATTGGTGACGTTCTGGGTCGAGACCCTTCCTCAGACCTCGACCCGAAACATTGCCCATTCTTTCTCTCCAGAGATGCTACCTGACCTGCTGAGTTACTCCAGTATTTTGTGTCTATCTTCAGTGTAAACCAGCATCTGCAGTCCCTTCCTACAGTTGGCTCGTCACCTGTCCTGTTGGGCCAAGCTTTTACTGATGAACATCTGATTAGGGCTTGGTGTTAAAATGGGCAAGTTGCCCTTTATGTTTTAGATATCAGAGATACAGCGCGGAAACAGGCCCTTTGGCCCACTGAGTCCGTGCCGACCAGCGATCACCCCGAAGATTAGCACCATCCTACACATGAGGGGCAATTTACAGAAGCCAATTAACCTACGAACCCACACATCTTTGTAGTGTGGCATGAAATCGGAGCACCCGGAGAAAACCCACGCAGTCACAGGGAGAACATACAAACTCTGCACAGACAGCACTCCGTAGTCAGGATCGAACACGGGTCTCTGGCGCTGAGAGGCAGCAACTCTACCAGCTGCACCACCCAATGCCTGCGAAGATCATTCAAAATTCTATTAAAGTAACGAAAAGAGTTGTAAAACATCCTCTCGTGACCTCGAGACATCCCAAACCTTCACAGCCATATACATTCTTCAAAGGAGCTGTTACTGTGGTAACGTTGAAATCATTGATGAACCCAATCAATGTCTATGGCTAGCATTGCACAATATAGAATGGAAAAATCACACCGTGCAGGGAAGAGAGTCTCATCTCACACACCAGTGCAGCGGTGCTAATATCTTTCCGGTTTGACGCTCCAACCTCTGCACCTCAAATTACTCTCGATGCTGACACTAGCAGTAATGCAGTCCAATAACAAGGAACTGCTGATGCCTGTTTATCAAAGAAAGACACAAGTTGCTGGAGTAACTCAGCGGGTCAGGCAGCATCTCTGGACAACATGGATGGGCGACGTTTCGAGTCGGGACCCTTCTTCAGGCCCTGATTGACGGGAAAGAAAGCTGGAAGAGAGGAGGGGCAGGGCAGAGCATGCCCGGCAATAGGTAAACAGAGGAAAAGACGTTATTGTTGGACAAAGGCCAGAGATAAAAAGACGGGTGTGAGCCCAACAGGATAAAGAGTTGCGAATTATTAAGCTCAGAGATAGAAAAGTTGCAAATTGTGTAGGCGATGGAAGGGGAGGGAGAGAAACCAGTCAGCCAGGGTTCAGTGAAGGGGAGTGGGAGACATAAAGGGATGGTCTTGAGGGAGAAAGTGCAGGGGGAAGGTTGCCATTAGTGGATCAGTTAACTACAATTTGAGAATTCAATGTTTTTACCGGTGGTCTGTAAGCTGCCCAAGAGGAAGAGGAGATGCTGTACTGTGTGTAACCAGTAATTCAGTGCTAAACCTGCTGCATCATTAATTCCAGACATCAAGACAGCAGGCAAAGACACAGAGTGCTAGAGTAAATGCCCCTGTCCCACTTAGGAAACCTGAACGGGAACCTCTGGAGACTTTGCGCCCCACCCAAGGTTTCCGTGCAGTTCCCGGAGGTTTTTGCCAGTCTCCCTAATGGTCAAAAGTGGTTTCCGCTTCTTCTATGTTCTTCTATGTAATTTTTTAGTCGAAGTCGGTTGCGTTGCTAGTTGAAGTTGGTTGCAGGTGGTTGCCGGAGGTTGCAGGTCTTACCTTCCACTACCTGCAACCACCTTCAACTAGCATCGCAACCAACTTTGACTAAAAAAGTACCGATTTTAAAAACGGCAATCTATTTTTAGTCGCGGCCGGTTTTGAATTTTTTGAAATAATCGCCGGAACATAGAAGAAGCGGAAACCACTTTCGACCATTAGGGAGACTGACAAAAACCTCCGGGAACCACACGGAAACCTTGGGTGGGGCGCAAAGTCTACAGAGGTTTCCTAAGTGGGACAGGGGCATAACTCAGTGGGTCAGGCAGCATCTCATGAGAACATGGATAGACGACGTTTCAGGTCGGGACCATGCTTCAGACCTGACCCAGCCCAAAACATCACCTATTCATATTCTCCAGTGATTCTGCCTGACCTGCTGAGTTACTCCAGCACTTTGTGACTTTCCTTGGTAAACCTGTAGTTCCTTGTTTCTACATTGTACTCACAAGCATTTAAATAGATTCATAGAGTAATACAGCATGGACAAAGACTCTTCAGTCCAACTCGTTCATGGCAACCAAGATTCCTATCTAAATTAATCCAATTTGCATGCATTTGGCCATATCCCTCTAAACCTTTCCTATCCATGTACCATCAGCGCCTCTATTCCTGAGAAGATTACGGAGAGTTTGGATGTCAAAGAGGACTCTCTCGAACTTCTACAGGTGCACAGTAGAGAGCATGCTGACTGGTTGCATCGTGGCTTGGTTCGGTAACTTGAACGTCCAGGAGCGGAAAAGGATGCAGAAAGTTGTGACCACTGCCCAGTCCATCATCAGCTCTGACCTGCCCACCATCGAAGGGATCTATCGCAGTCGCTACCTCAAAAAGACAGCCAACATCATCAAAGACCCACACCATCAGGAAGAAGGTACAGAAGCCTGAAATCTGGAACATGCAGGTTCAGGAACAGCTTCTTCCCCACAGCCATCAGGCTATTAAACTCGCCATCAACCAAACTCTGAACAATAACAGCCTATTGCACTTTATCTGTTTATTTATGTGTATATATATGGTTTATGCTATATAGACATAATGAACTGTTCTGTTTTTATGCTTACTATATTCTGTTGTGCTGCAGCAAGCAAGAATTTCATTGTCTTATTTGGGACACATGACAATAAACACTCTTGGCTTGAACTCTCTTGACTTGACTTGACCTATCCAATGTCTTTTAAACATTGTAATTGTGCCCACCTTTAGACTTGAGATTCAGCTTGCCCCTCCAATTCCTTTTAAATCTATTCCCCCCCCCCCCCCACCTTGAACAGAAACATGATAATGGCTAGTCATGTTATTTTCATAAAACAAAGTGCTGCAAGAACTAAGCAGGTGAGACAGCATTCGTGAAGGGAAATGGACAGACGACGTTGTCTAAGATTCCAGCATCTGCAATCCATTATGTCTCCCAATATCCATCTTTCCTTAAAACATGTGGCCATTTTCATTTATCCAGTCTAAGCTTTCTCACATTCACCCACATTTATCCAATAGCCTTTTCTCCTCACATTCCTTCAACACAGAGGGTGGTGGGCATATGGAATCAGCTGCCAAAAGAGGTAGTTGAGGCAGGTACCATCACAATGTTTAATGACATGAGGGCAGGGATGGATAGAATAGGTTTAGGATATGAGCAAAACGCAGGCAGGTGGGGCATGTTGGTCACTTAAGCAAGTTGGGCCAAAGGCCCTGTTTCCGTATTGGTTAACCCACAGAATCTACCACTCACCTACACACCAATGACAATTCAGACACTAATTAACCTACAAACCCAGTGTTATTGGAATCTGGGAGAAAACTGGAGCACCCGGAGGAAACCCACACGGTCACAGGAAGAATGTCCACACAGATAGCACCCGAGGTCAGGATCAAACCTGCGACGCTGGAGTTACAGTGCCAACCCCTGCATTAATGCTTGGAGAAGACGGGAGCCCTGCTTATAGGAGGATGGGGGTTGGGGTGGGTACAAGCAAGAGAAGTGGGGTGTATGTGAGCTGTGACTTGTAAAATTGCCCTCAATCCTCACTTGGCAAGTTTGCAGCCCCTTGGATTTTGCAGCTTGTGTCCGATTGACCGAGGTAGGAAATAGAACAGGTCAGAATCACAAGGACAACTTTGGCACTTGGACTTTGCCACTCTACTGAGGCAAACATTCTACTGCAGTTAATCCACAGCGCGGACACACAAATACTCTCATTAAGAAAACAGAGAATGTTGTGCAGAGTCCACGTCTGATTTCAAACTCTCGCTGTGTACTCTCAGGTTACATCACAGCTTGGTTTGGGAACAGCTCTACCCAAGGACACAAACAAATGCAGAGTTGTTGAAGTAGCCCAGTCCGCCACACAGACCAGGCTCCCCACCATTGACTCCATCTACACTTCACGCTGCCTCAGAATAGCAGCCAACATTAATCTAAGCCATGTCCTACCCCGATCATACCTGCTTCTCCCTGCTCCCGTCCAGCAGAAGGTACAGAAGGTTGAAAGCCACCTTCTCAGGGGTTTCTTCCCCTGTGTGATCAGGCTTCCGAATAACTGCTTGGTCAGAAGTTGGATTCAAGAAGCATCTTAACAAGAGAGAGGCGTGAAGTGTCGGGATTTGGAATAGCACGATGGCGCAGCGGTAGAGTTGCTGCTTTACAGCACCACAGACCCAGGTTCGATTCTGACTACGGGTGCTGTCTGTACAGACGTTCTCCCTGTGACCGCGTGGGCTTTCTCTGGGTGCTCTGGTTTCTTCCCACACGCCAATGATGTGCAGGTTTGTAGGTTAAATTGCTACAGTAAATTGTAAATTGTCCCTGGTGTGTAGGATGGTGCTAGTGTATGGGGTGATCACTGGTTGGTGCGGACACGGTGGGCTGAAGGGCCTAGTCCATGCTGCATCTTTAACATTTAATTTCAAAAGTCAGGCTACTGAACAATCCCATCAGCACTAGGGAGCAATCCTGAGCTACAATCTACCTCATTGAAGACCCTTGGACTATATTTAATCAGACTTTACTGGACTTGATCTTGCACCAAACTTTATTCCCTTTATCATGTATCTGTACCTTGTGGACGGCTTGATTACAACCATGTATGGTCTTTCCGCTGACTGGATAGCACACAACGGCTTTTCACTGTACCTTGGTACACATGGCAATAAAGCTGAACTAAAATACTTTTATTGTCACTGTACCTCAATACATGTAACAATAAAACTGAACTAAACTAGGTAGACTGCAGGAAATTGTTACCCATAGTTGCAGATAGGGCATAGATTTAGAGGAAGATATACACAACGTGCTGGAGTAACTCAGCGGGCCAGGCAGCATCTCATTGGCTATATTTAAGAGGGAGTTAGATGTGACCCTTGTGGCTAAAGGGATCAGGGGGTATGGAGCGAAAGCAGGTACAGGATACTGAGTTGGATGATCAGCCATGATCATATTGAATGGCGGTGCAGGCTCGAAGGGCCGAATGGCCTACTCCTGCACTTATTTTCTATGTTTCTATCCATGTACCTGTCCAAATACCGTTTAACTGTAGTTAGAGTACCTGCCTCAACTACCTCCTCTGGTAGCTCGTCCCATATTCCATAGATCCACCATCCTCTGTGATAAAGTAGCCTCTCGGGTTCCTTTTAAATCTTTCCCCTCTCACTATCTCTGACCTTCTCAGAATATTTGCAACCAATAAGATTCATACACCAACAAGCAGTGTTAGGCTCGTCTTCTGACACATACTGATAAAGACTTTGAAAGAAAATGCAAGTGAATGTTGCTTATGGGATGAGTATCAAATTATAGAGCTGGAGTTTTCAAAAACAACCACAAGCTAAACAATTACACACCACAGGCACAAGACTGCTGTCGATTTCGAGTGAAACCTTTTGAAATGTATTTAAGGCTGCAAACTTGCTGGGCATGGCTATTAAAGAAAAAGCCCCCAAACATCTGTTCAGCTCAAACACGAAGGAAGCAAAACAAAGACCAGCTTCAGTCTTTCACGACACCGCACATGGAATCATACAAGTCTTTCCAAATCTCTCTTCAGAACTCCAGGACTTTCACAAGGAAGAGGCAGGATACACGACGAGTTGGGGGTTTGGTGGGCAGAGGGGCTTAGAAGGAAAGTGGAGTTATAGGTCATGCGGAAAGGAGGCAGGACAGCAGGGCGGCGTAGCGGTAGAGTTGCTGCCTTACAGCGCGAGAGACCCAGGTTCCTGACTATGGAGAACAAGGATTGGGTTTGGGTCAGGACCATTCTTCAGTCTTGACAAGTGCTAGGTCAGGTAGGATTCAGTGAGAGAGAGAGCATGTTTCTGCACTCTCTGTTGAAAGGAAATGACCAGTCCTCGTATATTTTGTGCCATGTGATAATGTGCTGTGCAAGTACAATATTTTCCTTTTCATGCAGCTGGAGGGAATCTTCACTGCATTTGTAATGTTCCAGGCTCAGTGTTCCCCACTGTCAAGTTATTCTTCCCCAATCCTAGAGTCGGAACTGTAGATGCTGCATTACAAAAGGTGCTGGAGCAACTCAACAGGTCAAGCAGCATCTGTGGAGGGAATGAACTGGCAACGTTTCAGGTCAGGACCCTTTGTCAGTCTGAAGAAGTGTCCCAATCCAAAACAACGCTTATCCATTCTCTCCACCGATGTTGCCGGGCTCGCTGAGTTACTCCGGCAGGCACTTTGTGTTTTGTATTACACAGAGCTTTGCCCCAAGGCAGAATTCCTCTACAACTTTACTGCACCTTCATTGCAGTATCCACCAGACTCATTCCATGCACTCGGCTCATAAAGTGTACAAGATCATGAGAGGAACACACAAGGTTAATGCACGGAATCTTTTACTACAGAGAAGGGAATCAAGAACTAACGGAGGTACACAAAAATGCTGGAGAAACTCAGCGGGTGCAGCAGCAACTATGGAGCGAAGGAAATAGGTAACGTTTCGGGCCGAAACCCTTCTTCAGACTGATAGGGGGTGGCGGGGAGAAGGAAGGAAAAAGGAGGAGCAGGAGCCCCAGGGCTGAGGAAGGGGAGGAGACAGGAAGGGCTAACAAAATTGGGAGAATTCAATGTTCATGCCCGCAGGATGCAGACTCCCCAAGCGGAATATGAGGTGCTGTTCCTCCAATTTCCGGTGTTGATCACTCTGGCAATGGAGGAGACCCAGGACAGAGAGGTCGGATTGGGAGTGGGAGGGGGAGTTGAAGTGCTGAGCCACCAGGAGGTCAGGTAGGTTCTTGCGGACCGAGCGGAGGTGTTCGGCGAAACGATCGCCCAACCTCCGCTTAGTCTCACCGATGTAGATCAGCTGACATCTAGAGCAGCGGATGCAGTAGATGAGGTTGGAGGAGATACAGGTGAACCACTGTCGCACCTGGAACGACTGCTTGGGTCCTTGAATGGAGTCGAGGGGGGAGGTAAAGGGACAGGTGTTGTATTTCTTGCGGTTGCAACGGAAAGTGCCCGGGGAGGGGGTGGTACGGGAGGGAAGGGAAGAATTGACAAGGGCAACTAACGGACATAGGTTTAAAGTGAAGGAGGAAAGATTTAATAGGAACCTGAGCGGCAGCGGTTTTTTTTTTAAACATAAAAGGTGGTGGGTTTATGGAACTGACTGCGGAGGAAGTAGTTGAGGCTGGTACGATCACACGTTTAAGAAACATTTAGACAGGTACATGGATTGGACAGGTTTAGAGGGATATGGACCAAGCACGGGCAGGTGGAACTAGTGTAGATGGGGCAAGTGGGTCGGCGTGGGCAAGTTGGGCAAACGGCCTGTTTCTATTCTGTATGACTAGCATTCCAAAGGCTGGTTCTGATCTGTGTGATGGACTGTGCTACATCCACAACTTTATTTAATGCCTGTCTAAATATTTCATAAATGTGGTGGCTGTTTTTCATCACCTCTCTTGGTAACACATACCAGACATAGTTCTTGATTCTCCTACTCTGGGCAAAAGACTACGCATCGACCCTATCTATTCCTCTCTGTATAAAACCAACATCTCATATCCACCCAAATTCCTTCCTCTCACCTTAAACCTAAGTTCCATCTCCTTGTTCTTGATATCGTACCATAGGAAAAAGCTTTGGAATTTCTATTCAAACTATATCTCTTAACGTTTCTTACATATCCCTTTCTCGTCATCCCGCAGCATATTTTACTCTTGGAAAAACAAGCCCAGCCTATCCAATCCCTCCCAGAATGAGTCTTGCAATCCAAGAAACATCCTGGTGAAAAAAGATAGAGAGTGCTGGAGAGTGAGTGCAGAGAAGTTTCACTGGGATGAAGAAACAAGGAACTGCAGATGCTGTTTTACAAAAGAAGGCACAAAGTGCTGGAGTAACTCAGCGGGTCAGGCACCATCCCCGGAGAACATGGATAGTTGACGTTTCAGGTCGGGTTCTAAAGATGGGTCCCAACCCAAAATGTCACTTATCCATGTTCTCCCGAGATGCTGCCTGACCCGCTGAGTTACTCCAGCGCTTTGTGCCTTCTTTTGTAAAACAGCATCTGCAGTTCCTTGTTTCTTCATCCCAGTGAATCTTCTCTGCACTCTCTCTCGCACAACCACATCCTTCATGGAATGCGGAGACTAGAAACACACACAATACTAAAAGTTTGAGCTAACCAGTGCTTTGCCAAGTTGCAACAGAACATCCCGTAATATTTATACTGTACGTCCTGCCTTATGAAGGCAAGCAAACCATCTGGCTTCTGCACTGCCCTGTCTACCACTATTACCACTTTGGGGGAGCTATGGACTTGGACCTCTCGGTCTCACTGTTCATCAACCTTCCTCAATCCCCTACCCTTAACTGTGGACGTTCTTCCACATAGTAATTTACTTCCTGAAATGTGTCACCTCAAGCCATTGGGGAGCCGTTGAGTGCGTGAGTGAGTGCCAGTAGTCGGTCGAGGAGGAGCCGAGAAGAGTGACCTAGCGTGGGGGAGCTGGCGAGAGCAGAGTGTGACCCAGCGTGGGGGGCAGGGGCAGCGTGAGCGTGAAGGAAGAGGGACCACCAGGATGTATTGAACACTTTTGTAACATTGTCGGCACCCTTTACATGCCGACTCTTTACATACTTGTGCACTTTATGCAAACATAGAATTACACCAAGTATACATAACAATAAAGTATCGAATCAATCCATTAAATTCCACTTGCCTACACTCTGCCCAACTCGACACCACCTGCCAACCCAACCCCAGAGGGAATAACTCATTCTCAATCCACATCGATGCATTGCTCACCTCCTCCGTCTCACAGCCTCAACGCAAAGTGGACGCACAAAAGGATGGAATGATTACAGGGAGATAAATAAATCCCTCAGTGGCAGAGAGAGGCCACGATCAGGTCAAATGACATGCATGCAATAATGTCAAAGTCAACGTGACCCAGTGATACAACACCTCTTTGGAACAATATCGAACACACACTGCAGGTAGATTGGAGGATTTTTGGCAAGTTTCCTTTCCCATTAAACATTAGTCATGATTGGCAACATGATGGCACAATGGGCTAAGTGTTCGGCTGGCAACCGGAAGGTAGCTGGTTCGAATCCCGCTTGGAGTGCATACTGTCGTTGTGTCCTTGGGCAAGACACTTCACCCACCTTTGCCTGTGTGTGTCCTTGGGCAAGACACTTCACCCACCTTTGCCTGTGTGTGTGGATGTAATTATGTGAAGCACTTTGGGGTCAATGCAAGTTGACTAAAAATGTGCTATATAAATAAAAAGAAAAAAAGAAAGAAAAAAAAACATAGATGACGTGGTGATACCAGTAGATTTAGTTTTGTTATTTATCATGTGTACAGGTACAGTGAAGAGCTTCGTTTTGCTTCTTATCCAAGCAGACCAGATCATTTAGTTTAGTTTAGTATTGTCACGTGTACCAAGGTACAGTCACAGCTTTTTTGTTGCGTGCTATACAGTCAGCGAAAAGACTATACATGATTACAATCAAGTTGTCCACAGTGTATAGATAAAGGATAAAGGGAATAATGTTTGGAGCAAGATAAAGTCCGATTAAAGATAGTCCAAGGGTCTCCAATGTGGGAGATGGTAGGTCAGGACTGCTCTCTAGTTGGTGATACGATGTTTCAGTTGCCTGATAACAGCTGGGAAGAAACTGTCCCTGAATCTGGAGGTGTGTGTTTTTACACTTCTGTACCTCTTGCCTGATGGAAGAGGGGAGAAGAGGGAGTGACTGGGGTGAGACTGTTCCACCCAGCAGTGTGAACAGCACCACCCTCGGTGAAATTGCTTGCATGGGAGGCAGGCTCTTGGTGGATGGATAACTACAGTGGCTCTGCAGGTAGTACTCTTGCCGAAGAATCAGAAGTGGGGGGGGGGGGGGGGGGGGGGGGGGGGGGGGAAGTGGGGGGGGGGATGGTGGTGGGGGGGGGGGGAAGGAAAGTGGGGGGGGGGGGGGGGGAAAGAAGGTTGCAAGGCTATTAAAACACAATTTCTTGATCACTGACCGATAATACCTCAGAAGTACATCAGACACCAGCCAGCAAAACTGGTCTTACAGAAGCACCATAAGTGATTTTCTTTTTATGTTTAGAAAGATGTTATACATCATGAAATTGAGGGACCAAAATCCTCAACATGGGCATATTAAGAATGAGCAACCAATTGTAACCCAGTCAACATTAACTAAACTCATTGACAATTCCAATATGGCAAAATAGACACCTTGAACAACACAAGTAACAGCATGGGAAGGGGAGGGGAGGGAATTAGATGAACATGGAACGCCACAAAAGGGGAGTCAGGGCCCTTGTTAGATTTTCATGTTGAGCGAGGGGAGGGATGTGAGTGACAGGCTGGGCTCACACCGAGTCAGAGGGGAAGGAAGGAGTGAGGGAGAGGGGGGAGAGGGAGAGTGAGTGGGGGGTGAGAGGTGCAGTTGAGAAGCGAGAAATGGAAACCCCCGTAATCCTTGTTGAAGCGGCTGCGGCCGCGGGGCAGAGAGAGGGAGCGATTACTGCTCTTGCTCCCGGTTCCCAGCCGGGCCTCTCCGGCCCTCGGTCGTGATCCCGGGCCGGGCCGTGCGATGCCGGGGACGCGGCGCTGCCTCCCTCGCCCCGCGGCATTCCCGGCCTGAGGAATTTAACTCTTTGTTACCAACTGGGTTCTATTGTTTTATATTAAGTGGAGGGATGATGGGAGGGTCAGTCTCACCCCCTCCCTGCCTGGACGGTGAGGAGGCAGAGGGTGAGACACTGAACATGACCCGGCTGCCCCCACCACCACCCGGAAACAGCATTGTTGCAGATTTCCCCCATCCCCCTGCCCTCTCCCCCCTGCCCTCTCCCCATCCCCCTGCCCTCTCCCCCCTGCCATCACCCCATCCCCTGCCCTCACCCCTGCCCTCTCCCCATCCCCCTGCCCTCTCCCCATCCCCCTGCCCTCACCCCCTGCCCTCTCCCCATCCCCCTGCCCTCTCCCCATTCCCCTGCCCTCACCCACTGCCCTCACACCATCCCCTACTCTCCCCCATTCACCCCCAGCCTATCTCTCTACCCTCTCCCTATCCCACCAGACCGACCTCTCCCCGACCTCGAGACTGATCTACCCATTCACTCCCCCACCCCACAGATAGATCCCCTCCTCCCAGAGAGATCTCCCCCACCACACACCTCCTCAGACTCTCCCCCCCCTCACCTCCCCCACCTTCTCTCCACACCAGACACTGATCTCCCCCCTACTCCCGCCAGCCTCTCTTCCCCTACCCCAGGGACAGACTCTTCCCCCCACCCTAGAGAGAGATCCCAGATAAATCTCCACCCCAAACAAACCTCTCTCCACAACCTCTTCTCCCCGGTGACATCTCTCCCCACCCACAGACAGATCTCCACCTACATCCGCCCCTTCGGCCCGTCCCAGGCTGTCGCCCCTCCCTCAAACACTCCCCCTACCCCCACCACCACCCTAGCGCCTATATCCACCCGCTCTCCCTCCATGCCCCGGCCCGGTGCAGAGACACACTCACACATATACAGGCAGACACGCACACACATATATACATACACACACACATAGACAAATACACACACACATAGACAAATACACACACACATAGACATACACACATAGACAAATACACACACAGACATACACACACACATAGACAAATACACACACACACAGACAGACAGACACAGGCTAAATACCATCTTGAGGCAGCGTCCCGGAGCTGTCCATGTGCCGGGGTAGTCGGCAGCCTGTGTCCCCGCTCCCCGGCCGGCGCTCGCTGAGGGGTCCGGGAGCCGGTGCTGTAGACTGGGGGCGAGGGGCCGGGGTCTGTGGGCCGGGGGGATGTGGGCCGGGGTCCCGGGGCTGTGGTGGGGACTGTGGGCCGGGGTCCCGGGGCTGTGGTGGGGACTGTGGGCCGGGGTCCCGGGGCTGTGGTGGGGACTGTGGGCCGGGGTCCCGGGGCTGTGGTGGGGACTGTGGGCCGGGGTCCCGGGGCTGTGGTGGGGACTGTGGGCCGGGGTCCCGGGGCTGTGGTGGGGACTGTGGGCCGGGGTCCCGGGCCGCTGCGGCTCCCACTCTCACCGCCTCACACACAGGCGCACTGGCCGGGTGCCGCCGCTGGCCGCGCTGATTGGACCTGGGCGATCAGATGAGGGATGTCGGGGCTTCAGCACCGCCAATTCCCTCTCTCCCCAACTCGGCAAGTTGCACAGCGCGGGAGCGGCGCACACACACACAGGGACAGCGAGAGACACAGCGAGAGAGACACACACACACACACAGGGACAGCGAGAGAGAGACACACACACACAGGGACAGCGAGAGAGAGACACACACACACAGGGACAGCGAGAGAGAGACACACACACACAGGGACAGCGAGAGAGAGACACACACACACACAGGGACAGCGAGAGAGACACACACACAGGGACAGCGAGAGACACACACACACACAGTCAGAGAAATAGAGGGAGACACAGACAGAGGGAGACACAGAGGCAGACAGAGACATTCGCAGACAATGTGAGAGAAAGATATAGTGTGAGAAAGAGGGAGACAGAGCAGGAGAGAGTGAGAGGGGAGACACACGCACAGGGTGATAGAGCACTGCGCACACAGCGAGAGAGGGGTGGATAGGGAGGGACACACATACAGTGAGAGAGCGAGCCACACACAGGAAGGCACACAGACAGGGAGACAGACAGCAACACAGATAAAAGCACATACACTCAGAGAGAGAAAATAAAAACAGTGAAAGGGACAGACATACTTTCACAGAGATATATATAAACTGAGCAACCAGAGAAATAATGCAAAGAACAGGTAGGGTCAGAATTGGACAAATGTTTAATTTCATATAAAGTGAAGTTCAGGGTAGTAGATGTATAATGAACTCTATATACTTGTTTAGTGAAAAACATGCTCTGCTCAACACTTACTCCTCAAATAAAATCTGCCTATCGTCAATTTGCACTTTGTGGGAGCTGGCTGTGTACGTATTGGTTAATACGTTTTCTAAGGCATAACTGCTCTTCAAAAAGAACTTCCATGGCTGCAAGCATCTTGGCATGTCCTGAGAGCTGTGCAAAAGGGACAATAGAAATGGGAACTTCCTTTCCTTTTCAAACCATCTGGAGTTAGAAAAGCTGGAGTAACTCAGCGGGACAGGCAACATCTCTGGAGAGAAGGAATGGGTGACGTTTTGGGTCAAGACCCTTCATCAGTAGTCTTGATGTGCTGGTCAATATTTAACCACATTAAAAGCAGAGAATTAAAGACAGGCACACACATGTACACGTCTAAATCCGAAGAACCCAACCCAAAACATAACCCATCCTTTTTTCTCCAGAAATGCTGTCTGACCCGCTTAGTTACTCCAGCATTTTGTGTCTATCTTCACACTGTTTCATTAACTTGACGTGGATTCTCTGCCTGCTCTGATGTAATGGAAAGAAGAGCTTTATGAGAATGCCAATCTACAGTTAGTATTCGAGTGGACTTGAACCTAAAACGTTCTAACTCGAGATCGTTCTAGCTCCAGCATTTTGTGTCCCTTTGATTATAAGCATGCATATATGGTATTTCAGCTGACGGATGCGATAGCATGCAACAAAAAAGCTTATCACTGTACCATGGTACACGTGACAATAATAAATTAAACCAAATTAACCAAGATATAGGCCACTCTGATAAAGCTGCAAAATAATTTATGCAAATAAAGCAGAACAAAAATAAATGGGTCATGATCTTTGCCAAAGACCTGGAAAATCTGTGCATCATAAGAGTTCTGGTTTACTTGTAAATCTGTGGTTAACATTTAAAGAAGATTGGGCCTTTGTGTGGGTGTACCTGGTGTTTGAGAAACACGTGAACACACGAGGTTATGCATAACTTTTACTGAGTAAATTAGATGTTTATATCTTCTAGGAAATTATTGCTTGTATAAATGCACACACACAAACACCCAGAGGTCTTTTAGAAGTCCAGGCCTTCCTCAACGTAACCCCTCACCCTCAGGCTAATCTGCAAACAGAATGTGGAATAATGCAGGAGAAACAAGCATCTGCAGATGCTGCTTTGGTCAAAAATAAAAGTGCTGGTGTAACTCAGCAGGTCAGGCAGCACTTGTGGAGAACAAGAATAGGTGACATTTCGGGTTAGGACCCTTCGTCCAACTGAATAACCTTTGTAAAGACCCAAAACATCACCTATTCATGTTATCACCCATTCATCCTATTTATGGACTGGTCCAAATGGTTTGTGTATGTTGTGATAGTACCTGCCTCAACCACCTCCTGTGACAGCTCGTTCCATATACCCACCAACGTTTGCATTAAAAAGTTGCCCTTCAGGTTGCTATTAAATTTTTATCCCCTCACCTGTAGTTTAGTTTATTGTCACGTGCACCGATGTACTGTGAAAAGCTTTTGTTGGTGTGTGCTATCCAGCAAGCGGAACAACAATACATCCCGTAATTATAACTGAGCTATCCATAGGTCACCGAAAGAGGATAAAGGGAATAACGTTTAGTGCAAGATAAAGTCCAGTAATGTCCAATTACAGATAGCCAGAGGGTTTCCAAAGAGGTAGATGGGAGGTCAGGACCACTCTCCAGTTGTTAGTAGGATGGTTCAGTTACCTGTTAACAGCTGGGAAGAAACTTAAACCTATGCGCTCTGGTTCCTGCTTCCCCTACACTGTGTAATAGACTGTGCATTTACCATATCTATTCCTCTCATGATCGTATACACCTCAATATGATCACCCTTCATCCTCCTATGCTCCAAGGAATATAGTCCCAGCCTGCTCAACCCCTCCCTATAGCTCAGGCCCTCGGGTCTTGGCAACATCCTCGTACATGTGTACTGTTGTACACGCATCCCTTTGGTTCTAGTCTAACACTACATCACTACATCAACTGATCATCTCCTTGTTCAAACCCTCCCATTGACCTTCCACCCTTTGTGTAAAAAACGTTGCCCCTTGGGTGCCTATTAAATCTTTCCGCCCTCTTACCTGATTTATTCCTCTCATGATCTTATACGCCTCTATAAGAGGTGCGTAAGGTTTATCTAGAATGTCTATTCTCTCCATTCTGGCATCCTTGGTATCCGATTGGTGCCGGAGCGCCGGAAAATCCGAAGCACAGGAATTTCACGTAATCATCGTCCTCAGAGGAGAACGATTCTTTTACGTACAGCCACTCCCAAGTTATGGAAGAATTTCAAGAAGTGTCCGCAACCCAAACTTTGCATAAAATCGGAAACATTGACAGCCAAGATTACAACAAATTGTACTGGTAGGTTAATTAGCCTAATTGTACTGGTAGTTAATTAGTAACAATTTCAGTTAATTTTAGATCTTAGTTAAAAACTAGTTCATTAGGATTGAAGTGCACCACAGATTCTAAACATGCCAGACAACAAGAGTTACAACCTTCATCAGTGTTTAGTTTAGTTTAAAGATACAGCGTGAACGTATTCTAAAGTCTAATGTCTAAATATTTGTACCTGTCCAAATCCCTCTCAACCTTTCCTATCCATGTCCCTGTCCAATGTGCAAATCCCTCTGAACCTTTCCTATCCATGAACCTGAACTAAACCATGTCCCTGTCCAAATGTCCATATTATTCTAAACCTTCTTGGCCATGCACCTATACAAATGTCCATATCCCTCTAAACACTGGCCCTCTGCAGTACATTGTGAGGTCTGCCTGGTGTTATGCAGAGGAGAGTCTAGGCTGTGTGTCTCTCAGCGATCCTCCTCTGGTGTGTAAAGGCATACCGTGCACCACAATCCTTTCATTTCCCTTTGCATGCCTCTCATAGCTCTGCTCCTCTGCCTCGTTAAAGCCGGCAAGCTAGTGCTTGTCCAGTGGTGACAGGGGAAAGAAACTGTCCCGTGTAGAGCGAATGTCCAGGCTGTGGGACACACGGCTGGCAGAGTGGTGGAGGAAGGTCAATACTAGGGTCCCAGTCACACGGCACAGAAACAGGCCCTTCGTCCCAGCTCGTCCATGCTGACCATGGCTTCCCATCTACCCTTCCCTCTCTAAACCTTCACTATCCATGTACATGTTATAGGAATTATATTGTCAAGCTGTAAAGGGTGCAGAGAAGATTTACAAGGATGTTGCCAGGACTCAAATGCCTGAGCTATAGGGAGAGATTGAGCAGGCGAGGGCTTTATGCCTTGAAGTACAGGAGAGGGGATCTTATATGTGCACAAAATCGTGAGATGAATAGATGCTGTAAATGCACACTCTTGACCAGAGTAGGGGAATCGTGAACCAGAGGACATAGGTTTAGGGTGAGGGGAAATTTAATAGTAACACAAAAGGGAGGTGGGTTAATGAAACGAGCTGCCAGAGGAGGAAGTTGAGACAGATACTATCGCAACGTTTAAGAAACATTTAGACAGGTACATGGATACGACAGGTTTAGAGGGATATGGGCCAAATGCAGGCAGGTGGGGCTAGTATAGATGGGACATGTTGGTCAGTGTGGGCAGGTTGGGCCAAAGGGCCTGTTTCCATGCAGTATGACTCTGTCCAAATGTCCATATCCCTCTAAACCTTTCCTCTACATGTATCTGTCTAAATGTCTTTTAAATGTTGATACAAGAAACTGCATATGCTGGAATCTTGCATGGAACACAGAGTGCTAGATTCTCAGTGGGTCAGGCAGCATCTGTGGAGGATATAGATAGATGACACACCCCAGTATACATTGATGATGCTGAAGTAGGGATGGTTGAAAGCACACCCATGCCACTACTTCTTTAGAAGGCTTAGGAAGTTCAGCATGTCCCCAACAACTCTCACCAATTTCTGCAGATGCGCCGTGGAAAGCATTTTATCGGGATTCGTCACAGCATGGATTGGGAACAGCGCCATCCAAGACCGCAATAAATTGCAGAGTTGTAAATGCAGCCCAGACCATCGAACAAACCTCCCTCCCTCCCATTGACTCCATCTACACTTCACGCTGCCTCGGCAAGGCCACCAGCATAATGAAGGACCACTCCCCCAGTCTGAGCTTGGTCTCGCCGATATATTGGAGCCCACACAAAGAACAACGGTCAACCAAACCATCCTACACAGATGCTGCCCGACCTGCTGAGTTCCCCCAGCACTGTGTACGCTGCCCAGTGTGTACATGGGCAGACACCACAATCGAAGATAACAACATTTAAAAAAACGTTGGTTAAAGGCTGTAGCTGGAATCGTTCCGGTCACCACACTGCCATGAACATACTGGAGATGCAGAGAACCGCAGGTGATGGAATCTTACGTCGGACACAAAGTGCTGGAGGAACTCATTGGACGAAGGGGCTGGAGATGGGCAGAGGGACCTTGCCTGGATTGGAATATTGGAGATACCAGTAGACTGGACGTGTTTTGCCTCAGAGCAGAGGAGCTGGAGGGGACATGACAGAGGTGTACCAAATGAGGGGCATAGATAGGGGAGGTCATTAGGACTCTGCTGCATTGCGGCTATTAAATACTACAGCTACATTAGTGGGCAAAGAAGTGGCAGATGGAATACCACATAGCAAAGTGTGGAGTCATGCATTTTGATAGTAGAAATAAGGGCGTAGACTATTTTCTAAATGGGGAGTGAATTCAGAAATTGGAGCTGCAAAGAGACTTTGTTGTGCTGGTGCAGGATTCCCAAAAAGTTAAAGTCAAGTCAAATCGGTAGAAGGCAAACCCAATGTTAGTATTTAATTTAAGAGGACTAGTAGTATATAAAAACAGGGATGTAATGCTAAGGCTTTGTAAGGCACCGGATCAAACCACATTTGGAGTTTTGGGCCCAATATCTGAGGAAGGATGTGCTGGCATTGGAGAGGGGCCAGAGGAGGTTTATGAGCATGATCCCAGGAATGATTGGGTTAACATATCATGAGCATTTGACGACACTGGGCCTGTACACGCTGGAGCTTAGAAGGATGAAGGGCACCCTCATTGAAACTTGCCGAATAATGTAATGCCTGGATAGAGTAGATGTGGAGAGGATGTTTCCACCAGTGGGTGAGTCTAGGACCAGAGGCCACAGTCTCAGAATAAAAGGATGTACATTTAAAGAGGATGGAATGAATTTCTTTAGTCAGAGGGTGGTGAATTTGTGGAATTCATTGCCACAGACAGATGCGGAAGCCAAGTCATTGGTTATTTTTAAGGTGCAGATTGACAGATTCTTTGTTTACATATGTGTTGTGCTGCTACAAGTAAGAATTTAATTGTTCCATTTTGGGACATATTGCAATAAAACACTCTTTTCTTGAGACCTCTATAACCAGACGGCATATGTTTTGGGGAAGGAATAAAAGAGTTAAAACAGATCTGTTTAAGTATCTCTTTCACACAAACTGCGGTTGGAATCTGGAACCAACTGCCCAAGAGAATAAAAAAATTAAGTTTGCTGCATTTTAAAGTGGGAGATTGACTAATGGAACGTACACAAGATGCGTTTGGAGTTTGGCTTTGAGGAACCAAATCGACTCGTTTCATCACAGACGGTCCCTCCCCCCCCCCCCAACCAACCTTCTCCCCTAATCAAAAGTAAAGTCCTAATCTGAAATGTCGCCTGTTCATTCCCTCCACAGATGCTGCCTAACCGGCTGAGTTACTCCAGCATAGAGTCACAGAGTGATACAGTGTGGAATCAGGCCCACACTGGTCAACATGTCCCAGCTACACTTGTCCCACCTGCCTGCGCTTGGTTTAATATCCCTCCAAACCTGTCCTATCCATGAACCTGTCTAACTGTTTCTTAAATGTTGGGATAATCCCAGCCTCAACTACCGCCTCTGGCAGCTTGTTCCACACACCCACCGCCCTTTGTGTGAACAAAATATGGAACACTTGACGAATTTGCGAACATCCTTGTGCTTCCAATTTAACACTTTGTTTAGTTCAAAATTCCAGCATCTGCAGTTCCTCGTATCTCTGGCATCTTCCTTTCCTACCTGTGACAAAGGGTGTTCAACCCATCATGTTAATGTACAGGAACACAGCACAGGAACAGGCCCTGCGGCCCACAATGTCTGTGGACGCAGTTTCTCCCCACAGATGCTGCCTGACCTGCTGAGTATTTTCAGCATTCTCTGCTTTTATCAATATTTCCTGCTTCTGTTCATTTCCATTGACTCTTGTTTCCGTGCTGATGAAACTTCCAATTTATATTAATCGAAAGAAGGGTCCTGACCCGAAATGTCAGTTATCCTTTTTCTCCAGAGATACTGCCTGACCCGCTGAGTTACTCCAGCACTTTGTGTCTATCCTTGGTATAAACCAGCATCTTTTTTAGTTTCGTTTAGAGATACAGTGCAGAATCAGGCCCTTCGGCCCAGACACCAGGCCG
This sequence comes from Amblyraja radiata, assembly GCF_010909765.2. NCBI lineage: Eukaryota > Metazoa > Chordata > Chondrichthyes > Rajiformes > Rajidae > Amblyraja > Amblyraja radiata. The sequence continues at coordinate 24,223,912 of NC_045957.1, read as the reverse complement.
ACCACCAATCTCCGTATACTAGCACTATCCTACACACTAAGAACAATTTCAAATTTTACTAAAGCCAATTAACCTACAAATCCGTACAACTTTGGAGTGCGGGAGGAAATTGGAGCACCCGGAGGAAATCCACGTGGTCACAGAGAGAATGTACAAACTCTGTACAGACAGCACCCGTGGCCAGGATTAAACCCGGGTCTCTGACCTGTAAGGCAGCAACTCCACTGCTGTGCCAGCGAAAGGTTAGTTGGCAGAGATTACAACCTGACTTTCAGACTGGAAATCTAACCGTGCAACTCCAGACCTGGCATAACTCCAACGTTATACTCAACTCTTGTCAAATTATAAACTGGCAAATCAGGTTAGATTGTCCTATTAATTGCTTCCCAGTGGCTGAGGAGGTGACCTGTTGATGCCAGCGGCTAGTCGCCAATCCTGGCTCACATTTCCAATACTGTTGGTCCTACTTTAAGAAACACTCCTTCTTCTCCCCTCTCCCATCAGGCAAGAGGTACAGAAGTGTGAAAATGCACACCTCCAGATTCAGGGACAGTTTCTTCACAGCTGTTATCAGGCAACTGAACCATCCTAACACCAACTAGAGAGCAGCCCTGTGGTGCTATCTACCTCACTGGAGACCCTAGGACTATTTTTAATTGGACTTTACTGGACTTTATCTTGCAATAGACAATAGGTGCAGGAGTAGGCCATTCGGCCCTTCGAGCCAGCACCGCCATTCAATGTGATCATGGCTGATCATCCCCAATCAGTACTCCGTTCCTGCCTTCTCCCCATATCCCCTGACAAATAAACTTGACTTGACTTGACTTGACTCCGCTATCTTTAAGAGCCCTATCTCGTTCTCTCTTGAAAATATCCAGAGAACCTGCCTCCACTGAGGCAGAGAATTCCACAGACTAGACATTATTCCCTTTATCCTGTTTCTGTACATTGTAATCATGTATAGTCTTTCTGCTGAATGGATAACAAGCAACAACAAAGTTTTTCACAGTACCTTGGTACAAATGACAATAAACTAAACTAAACTAAACGGGTCTGTAGAAGGGTTCCGACCCAAAACGTCACCTATCCTATTTCCCGCAGAGATGCTGCCTGATCCGCTGAGTTACTCCAGCACTTTGTGTCTGTCTTTTATCTAAACTAAACTTAATACTTCAAAATGGAAACCATCGCATCTTAAACTTGTTCATACTGCTGGCTTGGACTGAGGTGGAAGCAAGGAACCGTCCCATGCAGTACAGTAATTTCAATGTCACGTTGAACCAGATGGCGCTGGAGGGAACCGCTCGCATTTAGAACAAAATCTCCGAAGAAATGTCTCTTGTTATGAACAACCAAAACCCTGAACTACTCCTGTGGGGATAACTGCAGTTATAGGACACCATTATTTGGAAGAAGAGGAAATAAACGCTGCATTTTAAGTTTATTTTTGTTTTGCATTTAAAGTGGTAACCGATCGTTCTGCTTCAACTTTTGCCGAGAGAAAGAGGTTTGGGGAGGATCACAGTAAAAACACTTACCAAATATGGATGGATGTAGGTGTGGAATTAAAACCAAGTAATCAAAGGTCCCAGGCGCTCGCTGTCCCCTGCGGAGTGAACGGGCGAAGTGCCATCGTCGTCAATGGGTCAAATCAAAACACGGCGAACAAAACAAAAAGATAAAACTCTGCCCCTATTTCTTCCCCCTGAAGCGGCAAGACCTTTGCTGCTGCTTGGAACTTGCGAAAATCCGCAGCACTTCCGCATTGTTAGTTGCAGACACTCGGGGCCAGGGGCAGGCGGGGCTCGCTCTTTATGCAGCGTCCCAGCCCCACACCAACTTGCCTCACGTTTCAATCGTTTTATTGACTGTCGATCGGCGGCGCTGTTTTTATGAAACGCACCATAACAATAAACAAAGGCATTTTGCAAAGAAAGTTATCACCGCGATGTATTAATGCGGTTATGGGGAGAAGGCAGGAGAATGGGGTTGAGAGGGAGACAGCTCAGCCATGATTGAATGGCTGAGTAGACTTGATGGGCCGAATGGCCTAATTCTGCTCATGAACTTGTGAACTTATGGGCCACCTCTAGTATCTTTGCTTATGGGCCATAAATGGTCAGCTGATCACAGCTAGGACATTATCAAACATGAGGATTAATTCATTGTAGACCCGAGGAAAGTCACACAAAGTGCTGGAGGAACTCAGCGGGTCAGTTACACAAGGAACTGCAGATGCAGGTTTACTAAGGAAAGACACAAAGTGCTGGAGTAACTCGGCGGGTCTGAAGAAGGGTCTCGACCCGAAACGTCAGCCACTCCAGAGATGCTGCCTGTCCCGCTGAGTTACTCCAGCATTTTGTGTCTGCATGGATAGGTGACGTTTCGGGTGTCTATGGATAGGTGACATTTCTTCAGACTGGGGAACTGTCCCGACCTGAAACGTCACCTAACCGTGTTCTCCTGACCTACTGACTTACTCCAACACGTTGTGTCTTAAATAGTCTTTGTGCTTTGCTCCAGATGCCAGTATATGCAGTTCCGTTCGACCAGAGAAACAGCGCGGAAACAGGCCCTTCGGCCCACCGAGTCCGCACCGACCAGCATTCACCCCGTACATTACCACTAGTCTACACACTAGGGACAATTTACAGAATTTTTAACCGAAATCAACGTGCGTCTTTGGAGTGTGGAAAAAACTGGAGCACCCGGGGAAAACCCACGCGGTCACAGGGAGAACATACAAACTCCGTACAGTCATCACCCGTAGTCAGGATCAAACCCAGGTCTCTGGCGTTGTAAGGCAGCAACTCCACCACTGTGCCGCCCCTGTCCATGTATCAGGCTTCTGCTATAATCAGCAGTCCCTCTTGAGGTTGTAAGAGGGAAAGGTCTGAGCAAAAACACGGAGTGGGCAGGTCAAAAACTAAAACCCCATGGAATGGAATTTGCCCATCAAAAGTAAAAGGTAAGAACGAACTTTGTTCCTGATTACATGGGGCCTGGGACACCATTCATCATTCAAGTTTACAGTCATATGCACAAGGTACAAGTACAGGTATAACGTTAATCTTGTTTGCAACAGCGTCACAGGCATATAGACTCAGACAACACACTAAGTCAATACATGTACATTTATTATTCTAAAAAAAGACTGCAAATACAATGACAATCAATGTAAAAACATAATTAGAAGAAAAAGACTGTGCCAAAAAAAAGAGACATCAATACAAAAAGGTAATTAGAGAAAAAAAATCAAATCCACAGTAGTGCAAGCGGGGAGGGGGTCCGTTATGTTGTGTTGCTGAGGAAGGATTAGGGTTGTGCAGGTCAGTTCAAGAACCTGATGGTTGTAGGAAAGTAACTGTTCCTGAACCTGGAGTTGTGGGACTTCAGTCTTCTGTACCTCTTGCCCAACGGTAGCAGTGAGAAGAGGGGTGGGGATCGTTGATGATAGATGCGGCCTTCTTGAGGCAGTGCCTGGTGCAGATGCTTTAGATGGTGGGAGGGCTGTGCCTGTGATGGACCAGGTTGGGTCCACCACTCTCTGCAACCTCTGTGTGCTTTCAGCTGATGGATTGAGCCGGACAAAGTGCCTCATTTATCCAGTGAGGTGCAATTTGTCCACCGCTGTGGGCCCATGGTTTTCACGGTTCATCCACATCACACCAAAGCCACAGATGGCCAACATTTACCGTTGAGCAACGAAGGAAATATTAGGACAGAGAGCACTAGGAAGAAAATTCAGTGTGAGATATTTTATTAATTTCATGCACAGGATCTTGGCAGTTCAGTTATCATTGATCCTTGCCCTTGAGAAAGTGGGGAGTTCCAAGACTTAGACCCAGACATGGCGATCGATCGACCTGCAATATAACTTACAGTCAGGATGGCGTGTGATTTGGAGAAATGTGGTCCCAGGGGACCACAAGGATGCCGGTATAATGATATTTCTGTGAACACTACAATACAACACAGATGAATGTACTTATAGCCTCCTAGGATGTCAGAAGAATTTTTGCACATTCCTTGTTTTGTACATATTTTTTATTCTGAATTAAATTTATTTTGATTTTTTAATTGTTGGTCCCTTTGTCCTTGCCAGATATCTAGTCACCCAGCACGGAAACAAGCCCTTCGGCCCAACTTGCCTATGCCAACCAAGGTATGTCTCCTTTGAAGACGTTCTCCACCGAGAGTTCTACAACCTCTTTCGCTACCCCCCTGCTGTGCATCGCCTATATCTCTCGCTTCCCTTATCCCTAACCAGTCTGAGGAAGGGTCTCAACCCGAAACGCCACCCTTTCTTGACGTCCTCTGAGCGAGGGCTATTTATGTATGTACTTAATCTATGAACCAATATTGTATAATGTTAGTACCCCCACCAATGTAAAGCACTTTGGCCAACAAAAGTTGTTTTTTAAATGTGCTATAGAAATAAAAGTGACTGGACTTGACATTCCTTCTCTCCAGAGATGCTGCCTGTCCCGCTGAGTTATTCCAGCTTTTTGTGTCTATCTTTGGATAGCATCTGCAGTTCCTTCCTACCCAATCTATGCTAGTCCCATTTGCCCACATCCCTCTGAACCTTTCCTGTGTACCCGTCCAAATATCTTTTAAATGCTGTCGCACTATGTGCATCAACTACCTCCTCAGGCAGCTCATCCCATACATCCACCACCCTCCGTGTGAAAAAGTTGCCCCTCAGGTTCCTATTAACTCTTTCCCCACTCACAATCTTCTCCCCTCCCATGTCACAGATTTGGGACCTGTTGACAGTGTCTGAAGGAGGGTTCCAATCCAAACGCCATCTCTCCATGTCCTCCAGGGATACTGCCTGACCCCCCATCAGTCTGAAGAAGGGTTTCGGCCCGAAACGTCGCCTATTTCCTTCGCTCCATAGATGCTGCTGCACCCGCTGAGTTTCCCCAGCAATTGTGTGTACCTTCGATATTCCAGCATCTGCAGTTCCCTTTTGAACATACTGCCTGACCCGTTGAGTTACTCCAGCACCTTGTGTTTGCCAGTGTAGCCTGAGTGGGTAACAGCAGTGCGTTTTGGAGATAACATACCCTGCAGCCACTGTGTACAAAGAGTCATAGTCATTGGGTGATACAGCCTGGAAACAGGCCCTTTGGCCCAACGTCTATGCCGACCAACATGCCCCATCTACACTAGTTCCAACTGCTTGCATTTGGCTGATATCCATCTAAACCTATCCTATCCATGTACCTGTCCAAACATTTTTTTTTTTTTTTTTTTAATGTTTTGTTTATTTATTAGAAGTTAATACAGTACAAAACAGTACAGTGGAACCTAATTTTAGGTGCCAACTATGTCATACCGTAATCCATTCTATGTACAACCTCTACTTTTATGTTTTGAGAAGGGAAGTAAGACAAGAGAAAGAAAACAATAGAAAGGGGAAAAAGAGGAAAAATAGATGGTAGAGAATAGAAAAACGTGAAGTGTGTATATAAAAAAAAAAGAAAAAGTAGAGAGTAGAAATAGGAGAGAAGGCCCCTTAAGAGAAATTTTCAAATCTTTATTCGGAGATGTAGATCTATCTATGTAGATCTATCCGCGGCATGAACTGAAATCAGTAATCTTTACGGTACCGCTGCATCACATGATTCCAAAAAGTCGATGAAAGGAGACCAACTCCTTAAGAACTGGTCATATTTATCTATTAGTCGGAGTCTCATTTCTTCAAGGTGTGCTATGTCCATCATATTCCTAATCCACATTTTAACAGTTGGTATGGTTGTATTTTTCCAAAATTTAAGTATCAATTTCTTTCCAATTATTAACCTATAATTAAAAAAAACGTTTTGGTCTTTATTTAAATTGATATCTTCTACTATTATTCCAAATATAATCCATTCCGTTTTAGGTTCTATTGTGGACTTAAAAAGCTTTGTAAATATATCAAAAATATCGCTCCAAAATGTATTCAACTTTGTACATCCTACAAATGAATGTGTTATATTAGCGTTTTGAAACAAACATTTATCGCATCTTGGAGAGACGTTTGGATAACATTTATTCAACCTCGTTTTTGAATAATATAGTCTATGTAATAATTTGAATTGAATTAAATTATGTCTTGCATTAATAGAACAATTATGTATGTTCATCATACTTTTCCCATCTATCCTTCGAGATCTTTATCATTAGCTCATGTTCCCAATCTTCTCTTAGTGCTTCTGTTGAGGGTAATTCTCTATTTAATATCTATCTATCTATAAAACTCTCGCCCCATCCGTCCGACATCCGTCCGTCCGGCTGCCTTTCTGCCTTTTGATTCGTTGACTTTCTGCCTTTTGATTTGTTGACGGCTGCTCCTTCCTATCAGCTTCCAACACACTACGAAACAGCTTCCAACACACTTCGAAACAAACTTGCAAGACAGGAACACTCTGAACCTTTCACTGCTGCAGCAGGCAGGGGAGGTGCAATTGGATTTTTT